>NC_133769.1:339839293-339878277 GCF_003597395.2 Chelonoidis abingdonii
AATGCTGGCAAGTTTGTAGAATTTTAGCTTGGGCGCTCAGACCGCCCCCCCAAACTCCCACCTCCCTAGCTTGGGAGGAGGTCTGGGGGTGCGACTTTGGTGCTGTGATGGCTCCAGGCTGGGCAGGGGTGACAGGTGCAGGGAGTTTGGATCTCTCTCTTGGTTTTTTCTTCAAACCACAATTTTGAGGACTTCAATAACTCAGTCATGGGTTAGGGGTTGTTATAAAAGTGGATGGGTAGGGTTCTGTGGTCTGCTTTGTGCAGGAGGTCAGACTAGATGATCATATTGGTCCCTTCTGACCTACGAGTCTATGAGTCTTAGCCGTCTCCTTTCCAAGCTGAAAAATCTCAGTCTTGTTAATCTCTCCTCATACGGAAGGCATTCCATACCCCTAATCATTTTTGTTGCCCTTTTCTGAACCTTTTCCAATTCCAATATATCTTTTTTGATGTGGAGCAACTACATCTGCACACAGATACCAGGCAATTGGTTAGAATATCAATTATTTAAAATAAACTTGCATGCAGAAAGGCACCTACCTGATTTACAGATTCACAATAAACAATCTAAGAGGTCATTCACCACTTACTATGGTGTAGCATCCAATATAGAGTCCACCCTTTGCCAGACTGTGGACCCTTTACCCAATTTGGTGAGGTGTTAGTCACCCATTAATATCAATCGGACTACCCATACATCAATGCTAGTAAGGGGCTCACAAGTTACCCCAAGAGTGCAAGTCTTAATACTAAAACAGAAATATCTCAGAACCTCTTACCTCAGAATTTTTGCTTCTGTGTATACTGAGGAAAAAACACAGTGTCAGAAAGATATTGTGCAACACTTACAGACTGTAATTAGTTGAGTTTGCCCACCTCTGCTTCCAAGGCTAGCACCAATATTTTGTGTCTGTGTGTATGTAAGATTGGATGATGGGATACAACTAGTTTTCAAAAATGAAATGTGAAGGATTGTAGTCCAGCACAACATAAATATTAACTTAAACCCTGACTGAAAAGAGGGACATTCTGCTGCAAAACCACCCCTCCACCCATAGACATACTTTCCTTTAACTTTTTAATACGTCACACAAAAAATCTTGTTGAATTCTTACCATCTGAATTTCAAACTATCAGTCACAGAGCAAACTTTGTTAAACATTTCCCAGCTCCGCTGATCTAAAGTTATGTTAGATCTATGTCATCTAAAATTATAGCTTTAACTATAGTAGTAGAATTTCATTCTGTCTGTTAATTAGTCCATAAATTCTTATCTCCTATAGTACGTTTCTCCTGATAAAACTTTCGTTCTGGGGGATTTTGACATTCATGTTAATACATCTGATGGATTGTGCATAACTGTTACTTTGATCTTTTAAATTTTACTGAAAAAGTACCATTTGGGAATGAACTGACTAGTTTTTAATCATGAGACAGGGATATTAGCTATGTTTCTAACACAAACAATTATATTGCCACTTGAATATTTTATACAGGTCATTATTAATGAGTAATGTGACACTTAAAAAATAATTAGAACACAAGAGGAAATTAGTTTAGCATGGAAGCTCAGCTGATGACATATTTTCATTGTTGTTGTTTGTACCTTGACTGCAATAGAAATACTGCTTTCACTTTTTTTTCTGGAGCCATCTCTTTTATTACATGATTAAATCCAAATAAAAATAAGACTCAAAAGAGGGAGAAGAGACTCTGATTGGGGAGGGCAGCAGGGCGTAACCCCATGGCAGGATTGAGGTGCCCCGCTCCATGACAGGTGCTGCCACAGCAGTTTGTTCACAGTGACCCATGTCTTCCTGGCTTATCCACTAGCTGGAATTCACCTGGTCTGGATTAGACAGCTCTGTGCGGTGGGGACCTCGAGGCTAGTGGAGTCGCTTCTGGCTCTTAACAGCTTGTGGTTTGGTCAAGGTACTGTAAATGTCCAGGGACTGCATGACCCTGTTGGTGATGTCCCCGCTGTTGGATGGCAGTAGGACTGTGTTGGAGTGTGTGGCCAGCTTTGAGAAGGCACTCAGCCACAGCCAGAGAGGCGGATGCGTTGCTGTTCTGTTGCATCAAAGCATCAGCCAGGAGCCAAATAGCTTCTGCTTTGGCCTTGGCCTTGACCAGCATGGCATTGGTCTCCCCAGCAGCTTCCCGATCTGTTCAGCCTTCTCGGCGGCCAGGATTTCGACCTGCTTCCAGCCCTCTGCCACGTTGATTTCAGATTCCCTGGTCCCCTCTGACTCTACACTGCCTCCCGTTTCCATCTCTCTGCCTCCACCTTCATCTCCATTGACTTCTTCCCCTGGGGAGGCAGATAGATGTCCTAGATCTCATAGCACAGGCATTGGATACCCAAATAGCCCTGAGGCCTGGTTGATGGCATCCACAATGCTGGTGTTGAGGGACTCCCGTCCTGTTCCTAGAAGATTTTGTCCAGGGAGATTTTCCCCAGCTCAGACCTCATGGTGTGGTCTGGGCCACCTGGGTCACTGCATACTCATAGGATCATCAACTGGCTGGTATTTAACCAGCCTGGCCATTTTTTTTATGGATTTGCCAGTTGCTAGAAAAATAATTTAATCTGCTGCGGTTTTTTTACATGGGTCTAAAGATTTGCATTATTATCACAATATACTGGGATATCTAATGTTAAAAGTTTCTGTGTCCATCTAAAGGTGCTGCAGTGTTTCCACTTCCACAGTTTAAGTAAGAAAATGATATTATCAATTTTAACTATATGTGTTCTTTCCCTAGATAGTATAGGTGGCAGCTGGAGGGAGGGAGGATTGTGGAATTGCCTTGTGGTTGGGGATTGAGGTTGTGGTGGGCTTGCTTTGTGGGGTGATGGGTGCTGTTTTTTGCTTTTCAAAGAAGGTAGCCCTACATACTCAGGGTCCTCCATCCCATAACCGGCCTTATAGGGGTCCATGATCTGGAGGCACAGGACACCATCCATCTGCAGGTGTCCAGCGTAATGGCTAACTGCTCCGGGACATTGACGATATCCCGTACTTCAGGCCCTGCATGTGCTGAATCTGAGCCAGCAGTGGGATCCGGGCTCCAAGATGCGGTGAAATCTGCCCATTTGCTCCACCACCTAGGCCTCCTGATGGGGCATGAAGAGCATGATGGTGTTCATGGGCAGACTGGAGGGGCATCTCTGTGGGGCAGGTGCCAGCCATGCCCAAGGCCCTAGACACCGGGAGCTCTGCAGCAGGATGTCATTCAGGTATTTTTAAGTTTACGTAAGGACCCACTCACTGGGTTTTTACCATAAGTAAACAAAGTCTGTCTAAACTAACAGTAAATACCAGCTCTTCTTATTCAATTTTGCATCACTCCTTGGTTGAAAATATGTAAAAAGGTACGAAAAAATTAAATGAGTAATTGATAAGCTTTTCTAACAAAGAAATAATAATAAAGTACAATACAAACTCCTCTCTACAATATTCCACTTGTTACATTTTCTCTCCAACATATCTAGAGATGTTGGTGCCTTGATTACTTCCCCGGGTGCATTATTCAATTGCCAGATTGATCTCATAGTTAGGAATATTTTGCTAATGCCTGATTCTACTTTTTCCATTTTCTAATTTCATGTTTTTAGTCTGCATCTTACAACTTTTGTTCCACCCTGCATGTTCCACCTCTTAAATATTGGTTTTATCCATCTGCTTTATATGCAATTCAGTCTAGCCAGGACATGATTCAGTAAAGGGTGGTGGTACGTTTAGAGGATGTCTGCATTTTCTTCCTGCTGTCATGTGGTGGTGAGGGTTTTTTTGTTTGTTTGTTTGTTTGTTTGTGCTACCCCCTTAGCTTTATTTTAACTCAATTTTGTAATTAATTCCATTTAACCAAAGATATTTCAATATGCAAGTGATCAGAGTTCAGTCTTGCTCTCCTGCAAGTCAATGTAAGCTTTGCCATTGATTTGGAGAGAAGCAGAGGCAGGGTTTTATGTAAAATATGTCAATTTATAATTGTTCATGCAGAAATAACATCTAAATGTAAAAGTTTTGTTTGTTTTCGGTTTTGATTTTGTTCGGTTGTTTTTTGGTTTGGTTTTGTGTGTTTTGCAAGACAATGTGTACAAATTGTTTAAAAATATCCTTTAAAGTATTGAGCTTTCCTCCATCAGTCACCAATCACTCTTTCCACTCTATGACAACAGTTTTCCACCAGTGTAATTCTATGGAAATCAGTTGGTGTTCTAAAAATAAATACATGAATAAAAGAGAGTGGATCAGGCCCAATGTGCATGGGGGGAAGAGGGGAGAGAAAAGAAAGAAAAACCCAAGTGTTTTTCCTAACCAGTTATGTCACTGATTTAACAGGAGAACATATTTTTTTTAGATCTGGAGATTGTTATTTTAAGGAAGTAGCTCCCCTGTGTTACATTGCTTACAGAATGAATAGCTTGCTGGTCCAAAATCTGTGCTCCAGTGAGGTGTCTTAGTGCTGTGCTGCCTGCTTAAAAGAATATCAAAGCTGGCATAATTGGCCATTGGAGGAACACTCCAGTGGCTTAGACACAGCAAAGGGGTTGTGTGCCAGCTCATTCATTGCTGCTGGGGTACAGCAGCCCACGATCAGGGGAGTGCAAAGGTAATCTTTACCTCTTCAACCTCCTCCCCCAGTGAATGGAAATGTGCACTCCTCAGAACAGGTGAGGAGCTAACCCTGAACAGGATGAACATTATAAAATTGATTATTAAAGCTTAACAATATATGATGGTTTTACAAATAGATGTAGGCAGTAGAGGAGAATGCCTTATTAAAGCTGAGACTAGGATAATGCTTAACAAATATATGTGATCTCAATAGATAAAAGGGGCAAAATTGATAAAATTGGAAAAGTTCAATGGACAGTAACATGCCACAGTAACAGTTCAAAACAAAAATATCATAGAATATATGATTGAACTTTTAATTTTATTTGTGTATATATGTATGTTCACTCTTGGTAAGTAATTCTCTTTCTGACATAATGGATTCCAGCTGAGTATAGAAATCACATAGATACAAAATATTTATGCGCTAGTAGTGTCCTACTATCTGATCATGGGCTTCGAATGACAATTTTTTTCCTGGGTTACTATCATTGGAAAGTCCCTGTGACTTAGAACGATGTGCTTAAAATTCTGTTCACTCTTCCTTTTTTCTCCTTGATTGTTAACTTCACACAGCAGCAGTGGAAGCTCAGAAAATGTGTTACAAAACAGTCTGCACATTTTTTTACTTTTTTTTTTTACTCTTTTGCACTTTACTTGATAACTATCACTTCCTAATGAATTCTCATCTGCATGCATACAAATACGATAATATAAAATGTTAGAAGCAATTACCAAAAATTACATCTATTACATTTTCTGGATCCTTTAATAAATTTACAGTATGGGGGAATTGATGACTTAGGGTTTGTCTATACTACAGCGGCTGGTCAATTTAAGCTATGCAATTTCAGTTACGTTAGTAGCATAATTCAAGTTGATGTAGCTTACCGTCTGATTTATGCAGTGTAGTTATAGCTGTGTTTGTCCCAGGATAGTAGAAAGACAAGGTGGGTGAGGTAATATCTTTTATTGGACCAACTTCTCTTGGTGAGAGAGACAAGCTTTCGAGCTATAGAGAGCTCTTCTTCAGGTCTGGGAAAGATACTCTGAGCATCAAAGCTAAATACAAGGTGGAATAGATTGTTTAGCATAAATAATTAGCACAAATTCTAAGGGATAATTCATGATAGAGTGCCCTCTGATCAAGTGAGCTTGTCTTCACTAGACCATTTAATGTAGGCCATCCAGCCTCTATTTAGGGGGAGGGATAGTTCAGTGGTTTGAGCATAGGCCTGCTAAATTCAGGGTTGTGAGTTCAGTCACTGAAGGGGGCACTTAGGGATCTGCAGTAAAATCAGTACTTGGTCCTGCTAGTGAAGGCAGGGGGCTGGACTCAATGACCTTTCAGGATCCCTTTTGGCTTTATGAGATAGGTATAATGAAATGTGTTCATGTTTCCAGCCCTGTTCTTTATAGATGTCCATAAAATAAAAACAGGACCAAAGATACCACAGTTGGCATTATTTGGCATCCTTACTGGTGATCTGAATAGAGAGCATAGGGAATACATTGCTAGAAGTCATGATAGAGTTGGTTGAGGTACATTCCAAGTGAGGACTGGAGTTAATTAACATATCAATGTGGGGAAACATACTCTGCTCCTACCTGTGATATACCTGTCCTATAGATTAACAGAGCTTCTGTGGCTGTGACTCTGACATATAATGTTTCTTTTATAGATTCCCTGTTTGTGGCCTCACAAAGTTGTGTTAGCTCCTCATCCGACTCCTGGCACTGGCCAAGATAGCCATACATCAGTCCAGAAGGAGAAGGCTTGACAGCGAGGTTATCTGTGATTGTGGAGTTTTACTTTTGGTCCCTACTTGCCTCAAGTCTCTACTTGCCTCAAGTTCCTCTGAGTGCTGTCCACTAACTCCTTGGGCTCCTTTTTGGAGCAGTGGATGTGTCCAGGATTCTCCACTCAATGGCCCAGTGTAGTACCCTCACATGGAACTTTTGACCCGTGATTCCTTTCTTGTTTTTAGGATTTGTCATCCCATGGAACCTGTTGTTTCTGAGCTCTGTGGCTCCTTCCTCAACTGTGGAGACTGGCCTTTTGTCCAAGGTGAGCTTAGTCTCACCTTCTCAGAGTGCAAATAAGCTGACACTGTTCACGAGCACCACCTTTAATTAAACTTTTCACAGCATCAATCAGTACATAATAAAATGACTCACTGAGCTTTCTGAAGATGCTATAGAACTCCATTAGCTCCTCATTTGTTTCAAAGTACAGTTTTAGTCTACCTGTCTTATTTCTAAAAACACCCATGGATGTACTCCAGCCTACCCCATGGACCTTGCTCATCCTCTTCTGTACTCATAAACAATCTGTAGTTTGAATAAGACATCTCTCTGAGGCACCAAGAAGCCAAGGGCCAGATTTTTAAAGGTACTTGGGTGTCTAAAGATAAAGAAAGGCACCTGGTGAGATTTTCAAAAGCACCTGCATCTTTAGGCACCTAAATACCTTTAAAAATCTGGCTCTCCGTGATTTACTCAAGTCACACAGGACATCTGTGGCTGAGTAGAGGTTTTGCCTCACTGACTTTCCAAGACTGATTCTGCTCTAATTTAAACCAATGTAAATCTGGAATTAATTGAATTAAGTGATGTAAATGAGAGGAGATGAAAGCTCTCTGGGCTATGTTCCTGATCCGAGCCCTTTAGGCTGCATGAATGGTGTACAGGGCCCCCACCAGAGTACAATTCCCTTAACACAGGGCCTTTCAGGAGATGCTGCAGAGAATCTAGCCCTCTGTCTTTCTACCCTTGCCTATACCCTATACTGCCTCATTTCTTTTTCTCCATTTTTACTCTCATGGCTGCGCTCTTCTGCAATTTGTTTTGTGTATATGTCACTATGTAAAAGAAGTGCACCTTCTATATTAGCTGGGCATGGGACTCTATCGTTAGGCATGAAACTGCTTGAAATTGACTGTTTAGAAGGAAGCAACATGGTGTGCAGGCCACAAGGTTACATTTGCTTATGATTGTAAGGGAGGTGTACAGTATTTGTTACTTGAAATCATTGAGCTAAAATTTGCTGTCAGTACCATATGCAAACAATGAGAGGAAGGATGGTTTTGTGCCTAAAACTCAGGTGATCTGGGTTCAATTCCTGACTCTGTTCTTAGCCTGGTCACTTAATCTCTATATGCCTTGCTTCCCAATCTGTAAAATGGAGATCATACTTCCCTTTGTCTATCTCAGATATTTGTATTGTTAACACTTTGCGGGGGGGGAAGGATTACTCCTTTGTATGTATATGTACAAAAGTGCCCTGATGTCATGAATAATTAATAACAAGCAGAGCCGGATTCATTTTTTGTGGGCTCCAGTGCCCAGACCGTGGCCCTGCCCCCCGCTCTGCCCACAATCCCCCTGAGGCCCCACACTTATTTGGCCTCTTCCCCCCAAGGCCCCACCTGCACTCTGGCCCAAGGCCCCACCCCTGCTTGGTCTTGCCCCCCCCCCGAGAGATGACCTGCCCTCCTCCCTGAAGCCCTACCCCTATTAAGCCTCTTCCCCCCAAGGCCCCACCTGCACTCTGGCCCAAGGCCCCACCCCTGCTTGGTCTTGCCCCCCCCCCGAGAGATGACCTGCCCTCCTCCCTGAAGCCCTACCCCTATTAAGCCTCTTCCCCCCAAGGCCCAGGCCACTGCTTGCACAGGGGGAGGGGACAGAGAAGAATAAGCAGGGGGCAATGGGGTGGAGAGGAGGGAACAATGGGGAAGGCCTCAGGGGAAAGAGGCTGAACAGGGGCTGGGCCTCGGAATAGAGTGTGGGGGAGCAGGGCTGTGGTTTGGATGCCAGACCCCCTTCTGAGTGTGAGCCTGGCCCCATGGCATCATCATAAACCTGGCACTGATAACAAGAGGAGGCAGGGATGGTTCAGTGGTTTGCGCATTGACCTGCTAAACCCAGGGTTGTGAGTTCAATCCTTGACAGGGCCACTTAGGGATCTGGGGCAAAAATCACTATCTGGTCCTGCTAGCAAAGGCAGGGGGCTAGTCTCAATAACCTTTCAAGGTCCCTTCCAGTTCTAGGATATTGGTACATCTCCAAGTATTATGTATTTATTAAGACTGCACTGATGATGGCAGCAGTGCCATGAGGTTGTGACTTTACAAAAGCTCTCTCTAAAAACTGAAGTAAACTCTGTACATGTTCATCATGTGATATTTTGTGAGAACTGTTAAAGAAAAAATAAAAAGAGGAAAAGAAATGCATTTAAGACATGAAGATCTGGAAAATCTAGTGGTTTTTCATAGTCGCTGAATTCAATCTTCTGAAAAGTATTCTCTTTTACTCATTAAAACTTCTATTAAGGTTAATAACTTGGTACCTTAACTATACTGTCTAAATATCCATATTCTTGCAATCAGCATAGTTCAACCTCCTGAAGCTTACTCAAGGTACCTTTTTCTCTCCCCAATCAACTGCAGACAATATGTCTTGTAGAGAATACACTCCTTTGTGAATTAGGTTTGGATTATTGATCCCTGTGGTTATTGGCTACATTAGAGCTATTTCCTGACTCCAACATGACATTCTAGCCCCAGTTTCATCAACATCAGCTCAGATTCATGGAGTCTGTTGATCCAGGTTTCTTCATAAGCATTTTAAATCTAGTGAACAATGGAATGTCCAAAATACATAATAATGATGCACAAATTGTCTTGTGCAATCTCTAGAAACAAATAGCGACAGCAATACACTGTGAAGCCCAAGTGAAATATGACTGCTTCGGAGCTGTTCATTTATAGCTCTGCCTAACTATCATACTATGCAACAAAAATAATTAAGAAACCAGCAAACATAAATTAAATCATGTCATTAATACAGATTTTGACAAACATGAGGGTACATACCTTCCTCCCACAATAAATAGTGCTATATCTCTCAGAGAAAGGAGGGGATTAGCTCTACCCTCATTATCTTCCCTTAAGAGATTGCTAAGGGGTGAGAAGCAATATAAAAACTTCTAAAAGCAGGTATACACTACCACTGCTGGTCAATCTAAGCTACGCAATTTGAGTTATGTTAGCATAAGTCAAGTTAACATAGCTTAGATCTACTTACTGTGGGATCCACACTGTGCTATCTCGATGGGAGATGCTCTCCCATCTACTCCCCTTGCTCTTCTCGCTCTGTCTGAGTACCGAAGTCAACGGCAGAGCAATCTGCAGTCAATTTAGTGGGTCTTCATTGGACCCACTAAATTGACCCCAGTGCATTGATCTCTGCAGTGTCAATCCCCTGGTAAGTGTAGATGAGCCCTCAGTCACATTTATCCCTCTCTAGCTCCTTAAGATCCTCATTCAGCAAGGCACATAAGTACCTGCCTAACTTTAAGCATAAGAGTTGGCTTATTGATTTCAGCAGGACTGCTCCTGTGCTCAAAGTTTAAGGCTTAACTACCTTGCTTCACCATGATTCAGGCATGCTGTATCTGAGTGCCACAGAACAGCTGTAAGATCCACACCTGATTTAGTGGCACTACAGACATCCTGCCACCTTTTGGTGGCTGCTGTGCATGCAACATAGGGGTAAAAGGGTCTATGCCCAGGAGCAACTTTAACATCCTTGATGTGATTAGACGTGGAGCAACCAGTCCACTGGTACAAGGGAATAGAGCACTGGTTTGTCCCAATTCTCCATTGCTGTGGTCTGTACCTGACAACTCCTCACCTATCCAGGAGATTTTAAAAACTATGTTTCTTATTAAATTAATAATTATCATGCACTGCATATAATTCATAGTGCCATTAGCATTAATATATATTTGATACCAAGGGGTTGGTATAATTATTTTTGTAATTTATAAGAACATTGTTATAAAGCTTTCAATATCCTGAGAGAGACTCCACTACCCTTTCCACTCCTGTTTGTGATGTATTGAAGACTGTACTGAAATAGTGATCTAGAACTAGATAAGTTCATGGAGGATAGGTCCATCAATGGCTATTAGTCAGGATGGGCAGGAATGGTGTCCCTAATTTCTTTTTGACAGAAGCTGGAAATGGGTGACAGGGGATGGATCACTTGATGATTGCCTGTTCTGTTCATTCCCTCTGGGGTACCTGGCATTGGCCATTGTCGGAAGACAGGATACTGGGCTAGATGGACCTTTGGTCTGACCCAGTATGGCCATTCTTATGTTCTTATCTATCACTTTACATTCTCTGGGGTTTTCCTGATCCTGCTTGCAGGCTAGGGGCTCTGTAGGGAAGTATGCAATCAGGGCCTGGCAAAGTCAGTTTGTAGACAGACAGCCTAGAGTAAGTTGGGGTGAGTTGTGCCTCTCTGTGTTTAGTACTTAGTATTAGTACCTGCTTTGTCTCTCTCTGTTTTGGGGTTCTTGTATGTTATTGTTCTGAATGCTAAGAAAGAAAGTAGTGTAACACTGCAACCTCTCAGGAAAAGTATTTATATTTTTGTCTAACTTCTCTGTGTGTATGCCGTGAACATAGCATTGTTCAGGAGTGACCAAAGTGGAACTTGGTTATTCCTACTCTTCTTCTCCCTCTGGCACATCTCCGTGCTCGTATCCAGCTGGAGACTTCAGCTCCATATTTTGCAAGGAAAACAATTACCAGATAAATGTGCATGAGATTGAAAACATGTAATGAGCAGCAGGATGAGCATGGGATAAATCCAATTCATGTTTGAAGGAATAGGAATCCACATGGTCAAATCTGTGTTGGGATCTCAACTGTTGAGACTTTCAGTAGAGGAGCTAAAGAACTGAAATCCCAGGAAATACACAAGACATCATAAAATTTAATGTATGGTACTACTACATGAAAAGAAATACAGAAGGTACAAAAAGAAAGGGTCAGAGACAAGGGACTGGGATTTGGACTCTCCTGGGTTTTATCCTGGCACTACTGTTGACACACTGAGCTCAGCAAGTCGCATAATATCTCCAAGCCACCATTTATCAGTCTGTAAAGTAAGTATAATAATACTTACCTTCCTCATAGGAATATTGAGAAGTTTGTAATTAATATTTGCGAAATGATTTGAGGTCCTAGGAGAGACGATTCTACATAGAGTAAGTGGCCTTGGTACTTAACTACATATCTAACTTTACATAGACTACACATGTGCTTAAAGTTAGACTTGTGCTTGTGCTTAAGTACTGTTCTGTATAAGTACTGCCAGTGGCACCCGCAGCCATACACGTCTTATGAACGGTGCATACCATTGGCAGTGGCTAGAAGGAGCAGCGCTGACCGCACCACTGCCTGCTCAGATTTGGCACAGGGGGCATGGGGACAAACCTAAGGGGACACACTGGGCAATGGGGCAGCCACCCACTGCTTCTCACCACTACCGTGGGGCTGGCTGCTGCACCAGGGCTCCCCCATGGGGGCATGCCTGGCCTTCCCCACTTCCAGCAGTCCATGTCCCTTCTGAGGGATGGAGCTTGACACTGTACCTGGGTGAGCTGGGCGGGAAGATAGGGGCTGAGCATGGCGTGGATTCAGTGGGCGAAGTGCTGGGGCCAGCAGCTGCAGCAGGGAGGCTCCACAGGGATTGATGATGAGTACCACAGGAAACATTTCAGGCAGTGCCCCTTAATACCACTGTTATTCTTACTGAGTTCTGTACTGTCCATTTCAAAAAACGTAATCATTCTAAATCATCACTTAATCATTTTGGAGAAAAAATACCTTACTCACTTTTCTTCAGGGGCACCAACTAGTCATAGATTTCTCACTTTGCCCTTGTTCCTCATTTTATCTGCTTTGTGTAGCAATGATGCTATTCTACCCTTAAACAGAGAAGAGATGTCAAGCCAGCAGAGGTATTTTCTAGGTCATTTGTTCAGCCTGCCACATTCTGAATCTTTCTTCAGAAAGTCAGCATTTTGTTGTTGGGTTGATATGGCAGATAATGATTCTTGAACTGAGTCAAGGCTTCTGTGAATCAAATCAATACTTTAGTAATCATGGATTAACATCTGGAAGGAAAGAGTTCCAACTAGTAGTGAATGAGCTGATGGCAAACTCTGATGAAGTTCTGTCTTTCAGAACTGGATAAGGGACTTGGGGAAAAAAATAACACTTATGTTGAAGTAGGTCATATTGCACTCATAATAACTGTAGACTTCAAAAGACTAGAAACTCCCTTTGGCTACCACCCAGAATTGAATCCCTGTGTGGGTCCCAGGATGTCTAAATAAGCACCATGCCCAAGACTTTCAAAGGTGACTCATCAATTTGGTTATTTCAATGCTTGGGTGCCCTACTTGATATTTTAAAGGGGCCTGATTCTTAGATTTGCTGAGCACCCAAATTCTGAAAATCTGGCCCCTTTAAAATGCCATAAGTTAGGCATCCAAAATCAAGACATATAAATCAATAGTCACATCTGAAAGATTGCCAAACTCCATGATTAATGCTCCTCTGCCTGTACAGATGGGAAAATTTGAAATTAAATCTTGTAGACTTTCCAATGCACAATGTCCCTTTCTCTGTGTTTCTTCCCTAGAAAGGACAATATAGCTTATCCTATAGAAGAAATTGTGTCTGATGGTTGGAATGAAGTCCCCTTTTTAGTATTTCTTAATTACTTTTGTTTTAAAGATGAAAACATGTCTGCAAATCTAAACTCCCCTGACCCAGCATAAGCAAGTTCATTATTTGCCCAATTCAGAAATGAACCAAATGTAAATCCTGTAACCATCAAGACAGGATAAGGGCATGTCTGTACTATACCAGCAAAATGCTCTTAGTGTGGATGCAGCTTATTTCCCCCCACACTTAGTCAAACAAGCTATTCTGGTAAAGATGCAGTTTTTCAGGGTATAACTGGTTCTGTACACTTGCTGTGTAACCTTGGGTAAATGACTTAGGTCATGTCTACACTACAGATGTCTGACAGCATAGCTATGTCGGTCCATGATCGCACCTCTTCCCACCCCGGACCAACATAGCTATGCTGTCAGGCATCTGTAGTGTAGACATGACCTAAGTCATTTACCCAAGGTTACACAGCAAGTCAGTATCAGAACTAGGATTGGAACATACTCCTGGTCTCCTGATGTCTAGTCTGATTTCCAGACCACCAGACCCTAGTGCCTCCAGTGCAGCTCATATTATTTTGCTCCACGTTTCTCAATCTATTGAAAGGTGGAAAAGATATTTATAGTTTCATATGAACACATTCTAGAAATTACCAGACGGGTGAATATCTTGGCTTCTTTAAGGCCCTTGATTCTGGGGGATAATTCTTCTTTCAGAAATGGTGTTTGGGGGATACTTGCCTACAGAGGGAAACTGCAAAGTTGAGATTGTTTTCCTTTTGGCTGCTCTGTTCCCTTTCTGGATGAGGTGGTCTGAAAGTATGTCTCTGTTCAAAAAATGGAACACGTTTTTCTTAAAAATCAAGAACACACACTATCCTCTGTTTTATGTGCACTGAGATAGCAGTAGGCTTCAGGAGCTGAAGCACTACATCCTTTGGAGCCTGCCTGAACCCTCATCTAGCAAGAGGAATTGCCACTCTGAATCAGACCAATGATCTACCTAATCCAGTATCCTGCCTCTGACAGTGCTCGGTACTAACAGCTTGAAACAAAGGTGCAAGAATATTGTGAACTATGGAATAACCTGCCCAAAGGGGTAGTCCCTTCCTTACCCCATCATTCTGAGGTGAACCTATGTTCCAAAGCCTGACCGTCTATATTTCTTCCAAAACTCCTGTTTTTGTATTGAATCCCACGAAGTTCTTGGCCACCATATCTCATGGGAATTAGTTCCACAGGCTAGTTCATTTCCCTCTTTATTCTTTTAACTGCACCTCTATGGCTGATTATGTCTGTGGCTCTGGTTGCTCTGGTATCACCAGAAGTCCTGAGATTTTAGAGTCAGTACTGAGGACCTGAAAAAAAACCCAACATATGAGACTAGGTAGCTATATCCTGGGGACAAAATAGGTCATACATAGCAGCATTATGTTCACCTGTTGTGAATAATAATGCTGTTACCATGAGAGTAGAAGTCAAGTAATTTGTAAAGTCACCTGAAGGCTAGGATAGAATTTCAGCCTATAGCAGAGTTTTGCTATTTTCTCTCTTTCTTCTTTTGCTGACTTATCTGCTTTTGCTCTAATGCTGCTGATCTGCCCTTTCTCTTTTCCCCTCCAGCTGTACTGCCTTTCTATTTATCCCTTGTCCTTTGGAATTCAATCTACCTATTAGTGCTTAGATATCAGGTTTGTAGGTGCCTTTCAAATACTAGAGATTGTCAGGGTTTCAGTCACATTTAGTAGTGAACAGGTCATCTTTTCCCTTGCACTTTGTTTTTAAAATGCTAAATCAAGGATTTATAAACCTGGTTTAATTAATACTTGTTGTGAGTGGTTGTAGGACAAAATGGCCAAATGGTGCACTGGTTAATTCGGATGGACTTCAGAGATTTGGCCCTCCATGACTCAAGCAGAAGATTAAAATTCACACTGGACCATTTGGCTTTAGGGCTAATAAATATCTATTAAGATGAATAAATAACACCAGCCTGCCTCCTAAGCTTGTAGAGTAAGATAATGCTGTACAGTGTTATATAGGTGCTAAATATTCTGATACTACAGAAAGGATGGTTCAGTGGTTAGGGAAGTCACCTGTGATGTGGGAGACCTGCTTTGCCACCATTTTCCTTGGGCAAGGTGTTTAGTCACCCGGTGCCTCAGGTCCCCCATCTGTAGAATAGAGATACTAATACTTTCCTATTGCAGAGACATTGTGGAGATACACACATTAAAATATTGTGAGGTGCTCAGGTACTATGGTAATGGGATCTGTATTAGTACCTTAGAGAGATACATATTGCATTATATTATTACTAGTAATATTTGGTTTGTGATTATTTATTTCAATATTGATGACAGGGAGAAAGCACTGCTCGTATTTGCAATGCACTTACCCATACAAAGAACCCAATAATCTTTGCATAATGATTGAAAAGCAATATAATGGTAGTCTTCAAATACAGCCTAATGGTGTTGTCTGTAGTACATTCAGTTAATAATCCTTATAGTGGATGGAGCATCTATACGTAAATTCTTCAGTACTTAAAATCCTAAAAACACTTCTGGTTCCATACATCAAAATAATACTATTATAGAAATAATAATTGTGAACATCATGAAAGGTCAAAGAATAAAAGCATTAAGGTCATGCACTTAAGCAAATCATAGCATCATAGAATTGAAGGTCTGAAAAGGACCTTGAGAGGTCATCTAGTTCAGTCCCCTGCACTCATGGCAGGACTGAGTATTATCTAGACCATCCCTGACAGAAGTTTGTCTAGCCTGCTCTTAAAAATCTCCAGTGATGAAGATTCCACAACCTCCCTAGGCAATTTGTTCCAGTGCTTAACTATCCTGACAGTTAGGAAGTTTATCCTAGTGTCCATCCTGAACTGCCCTTATAGCAATTTAAGCCCATCCTAACCTACCCATTGCTTCCTGTCCTATCCTCAGAGGTTAAGGAAAATAATTTTTCTCCCTCTTCCTTGTAACAACCTTGTATGTATTTGAAAACTGTTATCATGTCCCTTCTCAGTCTTCTCTTCTCCACAGGGCCGGCACGTGCTTGGGGGGGTTTCAGGGGGATTCCTGCCACCGTTTTTTGCTTCAGCAGTTGCTCTCTTGGAGTTGTTCTTTTTTTTTTTTTTTTTGCTTGGGGCAGCAAAAAAGCTAGAGCTGGCCCTGCTTCTCCAGACTAAACAAACCTCAGTTTTTCATTCTTCCCTCATAGGTCATGATTTCTAGACCTTTATTTGTTTATATTCATCCTTTGTAATTTGACCTAGTTTCCACTTTTTGTAGAACTCTTTTTTGAGTTTCAGATCATTGAAGATCTCCTGGTTAAGTCAGAATGGTGTCTGGCCATAGTTCCGGTCTTTCCTACGCAGTGGAATAGTTTGTTCTTGTGCCTATAATAATGTCTCTTTAAAAAATTGCCAATTGTTTTTCCCCTTAGATTTGCTTCTCCTTGGATCTTACTTATCAACTCCCTGAGTTTGCTAAAGTCTGCCTTCTTGAAATCCATTATCTTTATTGTACTGTTTTCCCTCCTAAAATTCCTTAGAATCATGAACTTTACCATTTCATGATCACTTTCACCTAAGCTGCCTTCCACTTTCAAATTCTCAACCAGTTCCTCCCTATGTGTCAAAATCAAATCTAGAACAGCCTCTCTCCTAGTAGTTTTCTCCACCTTTTGAAATTAAAAAGAAGCCTCCAATACATTCCAAGAACTTGTTGGATAATCTGTGCCTTGCTATGTTATTTTCTCAGCAGATGTCTGGGTAATTGAAGTCCCCCATTGTCACCAAGTCCTGTGCTTTGGATGATTTTGTCAGTTGTTTAAAAAAAAAGTCTCATCCATCTCTTCTTCCTGGTTAGATGGTCTGTAATAGACCCCTTACCATGACATCATTCATGTTTTTAACACCTTTTATCCTTACCCAGAAACTTTCAACAAGTCTGCCTCCTATTTCCATCTCAACTTTAGTCCAAGTGCATACATTTTTACTGTATAAAAGGCAACACCTCCCTTTCCCCCTGCCTGTCTTTCCTGAGCAAGCGGAATCCTTCTATGCTAATATTCCAGTCACTTGTATTATCCCACCCATGCCAACTTCATAGTTGTGTTTTATTAACTAGCATTTCAAGTTCTTCCTGCTTATTCCCCATGCTTCTTCCATTAGTATACAAACATTTAAGATACTGATTTGATTTCTCCCCTATGTTCTGTCTTGTCTCTCTCTTATCCCTGCTATAATGGCCCATGCTCCCCCTCAGATTCTGACCCTTCTCCCAAGTCTCTATGTTTTTGACTTACCTGTGGGCTTTTTTCACCTGCCCCCATCGAACCTAGTTTAAAACCCTCTTCACCACAATTGCCAACTTTCACATGATAAATAAGCGCCCTGATTTTCACAATAAGCCAAAAATCAAGCTAATCCCATTTCAAAACAGGCCAAAACAAGCCAATCCCTAAGAATCCCAACACTCTATGTGACTAGATCCCTCCCGGTGTGCAGTCTGGGACTGTAGTGGGCTCGCTGTGCACTCCTGACTCTCTTTCACCCACCCTTGCCCCTGCTTGCCCGTTGACCCTGCTTGCCAGGAGCTAATAAAAAAAAAAAAAAGAAGCAACAAGCTACAACAAGCAACAAGCTACAAGCCAAACACTAGCCAACAAGCAACTCACAAGTCAACTAAGCCAAAACCAAGCCCAATTTCTGCTTTTTTTCCCCATGGGTTTGGCATGTCTGCTCCTCACTATGTTAGTCGGTCTGTTTCAAAATATGCTCTTCCCCTTCCTCAATTAGTGGACCCCATCTCTGTTTAGCAGTCCTTCTTCTTGGAACAGCATCGCATGGTCAAGAAAGTAGAAGCCCTCCTGGCAACACCATCCTTGCTGCCAAGCATTCACCTCCAGGATGAATCTGTCTCTGTCTGGGCCCCTACCCTTGATCGGAAGGATCGAAGAGAAAACCACCTGCACTCCAGACTCCTTCACCCGTACTCCCAGAGCCCTGTAGTCACTTCTGATCTGCTCAGTGTCATACCTTGCAGTATCATTAGTGCCACATGATGAGTAGCATGGGGTAGTAGTCAGGGGCTGGATGATCCTTGATGGAGCATCTCGGAGACAGGACCCTGGCAGGCCTGGGATACCATGTCAGGGCAACAGATGAGTGTCTTCATACCCCTCAGAAGAGAGTCACTAACCACCACTACCCTATGTTTCCTCCTGGGAGTAGTGGCTGTGATCCTCCCAGTCTTGGGAGAGCATGGCTTCTCCGCTGCCACCTTTCAGGGTGATTCCGCATCGCTCATTACCAGGGCAGCATAATGGTTCTTCATCACTGTGGTGGGTGCGTTGCGAGTAGTGGTGGAGCACTGCCTGCTGCCAAAAGTAATCAACATCCAGTGTCCTCCCTGTGCCATATCCTCCTCCCCTGTGGCATGACAGCAGTCCTTTATACCTGGATAGCTTCCTCAGCCTTGGATGTCTCCATATGAATACTCTCAACGAATTCCTTGTGGACACAGATGCTCCTCAGCCTAGTCACCTCTTCATGTAGCTCTCCCACATGCTTTCTGAGAGGTACCACCAGTGGACTCCTTTCACACTGGGCAGTCCCCTGATCCCCTCCACTTGGCTTTCTAAATGTGGGTAATGCAGGCCACAGTCTGCTAATCCACACCAGGATCTGGGTAGAGGCATCCATGGTCGTGTTCTCTGTCTGGATACAGGTGCCAGTGTAGGATACAGGAGCAGTGTTGGCACTGGTGATGCAGCTTTACTAATGGTAGTAATCCAGGGAACAAAGGCTCAGTCCCCAAACACTCAATCCCAACTGACCCTGACACTTTAAATAACCTGAAAGAGAGAGAAAAACACAAACAGCCAAAAACCAAGGAGCCAAACAAATTCACTCACCCCAAAATTAGAACTCGCACCTTGTTCATTCAGCAGGGTCATCTCCTTCTCCCCCTCTCAAATTTCCCTGTTTGCAGTCCCCTGTTTGCTAGCTAAAGTCTGCACTGATTCAGCACTGCATTTAAACATGTCCCTAACTCTAAGCCTGTGGTTAAGTCTCATTGACTTCAAGTTAAGTATGTGCCCGACTTTAAGCAATGGCTAAGTTTTGTGCTGCATAGGGATAGATGTCCGAATCAGCCTAATGGCCTGATAAATCTTACTGAAGTCAATGGAAGCATTGACAGGAAAAACACAGGAAATTAAATATATCTGACTTTGTCTTGGTAAGTGATTGTAATAGAATTCTATACTTCTTTTTCAGTAGATCATTGTTGATGTTGTAGACCAGGGTAACAAAGAACAATTATTTTTCCAATTCACATGGATTCTTCCTAGAAGTAATCATCTTGCAAGAGGTGACAGATGAAGAGAGAGTTGGATCTTGTACATACAATCAAGTAAAGCAGCAACTCAGGGATTTTCTGGTGCCTAGGGACAGTTTTTGTCCTGTAAACTAAAAAGGAGTGAGATACATTAAGAGCCTTATAATGAGATAAAAATATAACTCTGTCTAGTGTAAAGCCAACTACAATGCAACTACATTAAACCCTCATTATAAATCATCTTTGTTACAGCACATTTTACAGCAATCAGAAAGCTTCTTTTTCTTGGATGGAAACATAATGAGAGTGCAATATTTCAATTGCAAATCACATTCTTTTCTTTTATGAATCAAACAGAAGAAAATATATAAAGTAAAATGCAAAGAACATTGAAGACACTAGAATAAAGTCTTAGATGGCAGAAAGTTCACTGAAGTACTAACTGGGAGTAAAATATATGAAACCTTTAAATTTCAGCTTAAGTCGATGAATGCAACGTGACAGCTATCTCAACTAAAAAGAGTGAGAGAAAACATTAGAAAGGCTGAATATTGATATCTAAATATTTGTAAGGCTTGTCCTAGCAGTTTACAGTACAAACTTGAGGGATGAAGGGGCAACATTCAAAGGCTAAGAATGCCATCTCTCAGCACTAAAAGAGCAAAGGAATAAGGAGAATTCAGAGGATGACAGTAGTTGGATTCAAGCCAGTCATATAAAGATATCGGCACAGAATACTAGAAGAGACTGGCAGACATCCCAAATCAATTAAAGGAGATTACTGCAGCAAAGGCAATATACTTATCTTCTGAAATCTAAAATGTAGATAACACCGCTTAAGAGCAGCGAAATGGAAATGAAGGGAAATGTTAACTAAGGAAATGAAAAAAATAAGAACATTTGAATTTGGAGTTGATCAAAAAGGCAAGTGCAATGCAGCCTGATAAATTGTGTTTGACATTGTTATGCGAAATATACAGGTTCTCAAATTGCCATTTATAGATTTTGTGTCTAAGAAAGTAACTTAGAGGGCATGGTACTTATTGAAAACATCTGGATCTGCAACTCAAACAGACTGCCACTTGAGGATTATGAACGTATTCATGAAAACCTACAAAATGGTGTAATTCCCCAAGAGAATAACCGACTTGAGCTGTGATATAGTCTTACCAAACCATGCATGTCTAACATCTGGATTTGCATTTTTTAATGACTAGTGCATACTGGAGACTAACCAAAAACCACAGAAAGACCTGTGTGTCCATGAATCCATTCTGCTCATTACTAATCCCAGTGACACTTCTGTCACTATTTAAATAAATAAAAGTGTTTTGGAGTAAAATCAGCAAGTTGCTGCTTCACATTCTTGGAAGGGGAAATGATCACATGGGATATCTTAAAACTAAGGCTGAAGTAGCCTATAAATGCAGTAGTCCAACATACATTAATAATGAATTCTACATATATGGGAAATAATGAGTTGCCAGTGATCATGCTAGGACTATCCAGGTCAGCAGAAGGGCAGTAGAGAAAAGGGACTCCTGTTAAAATAATCTACAGTTTGTCTGATTGTGAATAGTTAACTAAAAGGATTGAATCCCACACATTTAAGCCATAACTTCTTCCACTGAAAATATAAATTCCATCTGATCCCAGTTTATTTCTTCCCTTTCCTGTCTTTTAAACTGGTATTGATCCATGAGAGAAACTTCCCTCTTATCCCATGACTGATCATTCCTAATGCACTAGACCCTAGCGCCCTACCTAGACAAGTCACCAGACCTACTCGTGCTACTTGCACAGTGCAAAAGGAGCTTAAAATAGCCGCAGTTTGCCTCTGCTAAATTCATCCTGTGTAAAGGGAATTGCCACTGGTATAAAGCAGGAGGAGATTGCTCTCCTGCATCCTACACCAGCTTTGGTGCCTGACTCTGCTGCTTCGTTCACTGAAGCTGCATTGCCCAATGTAAAGAGTGGGGAAGGGGCAGGTCTAGGTGTGTCATGGAGGATGAGGGAGATGTTTAGGGTGGCTGAGCAAGGCTCTGCTATAAAAGCATAGAATTGTAGGGTCTGGAAGGGACCTCAAGAGGTGATCTGATCCATCCCCCTTACTAAGGCAGATTAAATTCACCTAGATCATCCCTGATAGGTGTTTGTCCAACCTGTACTTAGAAACCTCCAGTGACACAAACTTTCCTCAGTAACCTGCTATGGTTGATCTATGATGGGATCTTGGCCAGCATGGTAAGTTTAAGGATGCCCCCTGCAATTTTAACACATGCTGAGACTCAGTAAGCCATGATCACTCCTTGTCAGTCCTCCCCCTCTCTGCTGTGCCCAGGGTCTGAGAATTGAGTCCTTAATCTTTGTTTCTCAATTTTTCCATCTGTAAAATGAGGATAATAATACTGGTTTATTTATCTTCTTACAAAAATACCCAGCCCATGGCTCTCCTGCTTAGTATGAAGCTTGCAATTGCAATTTATTGGCCTTCTCATTTGTCAACTTGGGAAAGGCTACGGAAAAGACATCACAACAAACATTTAGGCCCATTGCCAGACCTGCAGAGCTATAAATGAGCATGCTCACTGGGCCAGCTGTGAGGGAGGGATTTTGAGTGGGGAAGAAAGAGGGTAATATGGCAGCAAGTAAGATGCCACATTTTCCATGTACAGTTTGTTTTAGAAAATTACATACTGCAGGTAATCTATTGCACAAGTAGTACAAAGCACTAGGTGTGTATAAATCCAGTTCCTCTCCCCTCAGTGGTTCATGACCTTAGACAGCAAGGTTATTGTGGTACATGTGATATGGAATTGCCCAGGGAAATCTAAGACTGAGAGAAATTAATCAACTTTGACAGGACCTATGGTCTAATGGATTAGAATTGGATTGGGTTTTAGTTCAGTTACTGATACTGATATGCTTTGTGACCATGGGCCTTTATCCTGCATTTCCCTATCTGTAAAATGGGACATTAACAAACATCTACCTAGCACGTAGGCATGAGGCTGTGAGGATTAATCCATTTTTGTAAAATGCTTTGAAAATGTAAAGTACATATTATGCGCTAAAGGAGAAGAGAACTAAGGCTTGGGTGAGAAGTATACAGGACCACAGAAGACTGTGTATGAGCTCTAATCCCTCCCAGAGAACCTGGACAGGTTGAGAGTTGTTACAGGCCTGGCTGGTAGAATCACCTATTGTTAAGACTGTTTGACATTTCCTGTTATATTACCCTGTTTTTAGTTTTTTATAACTTTGCCAAACCACTTGGGCTGGAATTTTCTATGCTGGGTGTCTGGCTCAGGTGGCTGTTTTTTTATTTATTTATAATTTCAGCCAAAACATCTGCAAGAATGAGGCTAGGGAAAAATACATTTTTTTGGCCATATTCAAAAATCCTTGAGACCTTTTTTTTGTACAGCTCTAGCACTCTTCTGTTTTGGAACAGGGACTTGAAATTTGGCAGGGGAGTAACCTTTGTGTCAGGGATGTGTCCTTTGCCACCCTTTGAAAATCTCCCCAAATCTGGCCAAGTTCTGAGCCTTTGAAAAATCACAGTTAGCACCAGCTCAGTGAAACTTCTTTGACTTTAAATGTTATATCTCCAAAGCGTCCATCATCTCTGAGCATCCATGAGCCTCTCACAGCTCCTAGAATAGATCAGACTGTGCATGTGCCATTCCAACAGAGCGAATGTGTTAAAAGAACATTATTAAGGTTGCAAACTCAAGCACTGAGAATTTTAGAAGTGCCATAATTAAAGTTTCCTATGCAACTTTAATTTGATCCTCTTGTCTTTATGCATTATGAGACCATCTTTAATTACATGATTACATGCTAGTTTTTCCACATGACCCCTGCTTCATTCAGTGCAAGGCCTATATTAGTTGTGGGAAGGGGTGGGCTTAGGGACACCTAAGACTAAAGGCCTGGCACCTCAATCAAGGGAAGGGACCACAAGGCCCAGAAACCAACTGAGTATTTGGGACAACAAATGTGAAAACAGGGATGGAAGTGAAGGTCAAAGGGTCAGTATTGGTACCAGATGGGAGCACCAAGCAGAGAACATCAGACCTCTGTGAATGAGTCCAAGGTGCCTGTGAAAGCTGCCCAGAGGAACTCTGCTTGGAGATGTGAGGCAACAAGGGACAGGAAATAGGTCCCACAATCACAGAGTATCTCCCCATCTTGGCCAGCGCCAGGAGGTGGTTGACGAGGAAGTCTCCACACTTTGTGGAGCCACCAATGGGGTGTGCAAAAATGAACAACTGAGGAGAAAAGGACCTCCAGAACCTCAGTAAGAGGTTTCGGAGGAGCCAAAAAGGGCTGCAGCCTGGTGCACTATAGGTAAGTGTGCATCAGGATTTCCCTTTTACTGCAGAATGGGCAAGGGTCAGGAAACTCTGTGAACACATCCACACTCAAGGTTCCGTGGAGCAGCCACCAACTGATATCCTTGGCAGGCTGTGGGACCTGGTTGGGGCAAAGGCTGGCCCACTTGGGTTTGCCACCCTCAAGAGGTGGCAAGAGATCCCACCACTAAGTATTGAGGCAGGACATGAGGGAGAGGAAGTGGATGGTATGGAGAACAAATGTGATGAGGCGCAGTTCAGAGATGGACTGGCTGGACTTGGGTTGTGCATTGCAGGACAGTTGACTTAGGTGGTGCGTTGGAGGTAGTTAGGGGCTCACGGTGCAGGGACCCACTTGAAAGAAGGAAGAGAAGCAGGGACAAGGCTGCCCTCACGTCCTGGAGCACACAATGGTCAATGCATGGTGTGGGTAACCATCTACAAAACCTCATGAGGAAATGAATAACTCTGTCTTGAGAGCAGGGTTTGAATAGTGTGCAGTAAATAAGGTCAGGAACAACATATTGAAAAATGAGGATAAAACAAAATATGCAATAGCTGCTCATTCAGTGAGGGTTATCCATCCTCTGCACTGAATGAGGCAGGGGTCCTGTGAAAATATAGTATGTGATCATGTAACTAAAAACTGTATCAAAATGCATATACACAAGGGGGCTGAACTAAGGTTGTGCCAGCAACCTTAATGCTAACATCTCCTAACTTTTGAATGCTGGACTTTGCAACCGTAATGTGTTTTTAACATAGTTTTTTTTTTTTGTGTGTGTGTGTGTATAATAAAAGATGAGAAATTTTTGTCAAAAGCATTTGCAGCAGATATGATTATTTTTAAAAAATGATAGAGAAGGTGTGTGCATTAGCAATGGAACTTTAAGATTCTGCTGGAGGGGATGATTTTGAGGTATACCAGGTTTGAAATGTTTAATTTCTTCAAGAAGCCAGAGGCTCAACTCTAGAAAGGGTTGGCTCAGTCCTTCATCATGAAGGTAAATACATTAAATTCCGAATAAAGAATCTTGTGACCTTCTCTTTGTGGTCATTAAAATGTCTGCAGTGATTTTTATAAGCAAACACGGGGCTTGATTTGTGTAAAATTACTCTCTTTCTCACTCTTGTGCAATATGCTGTTTGACTCTTACCCTTCAGTCCAGAGGCCAATACTGTTCAGCATTTAATTTAGAAAGTGCTTCAGTATGAAGGAGCTAGATAAATGAAAAATATTTTTACTGTACACTCTATTTAATGGGAACATAATCAATATGGCTGTCTTGTGGGGTGTCCCCAGCAGAACTGATTTAGCTAAATAGTGAAAGGTTATTAGCACACTATTCACATAAATTCTGCTTAAAGGGGAAGTATTTAACTAGTGCCAGTTTGTTAACTGATGTATAACAATGTGTTGTTGTGTTTGGAATGATGAACTCCATTCTACAGTATGGTCTAGTGCACGGGTGAGCAAACTTTTTGGCCTGAGGGCCAGATCGGGTTTAGTAAATTGTATGGAGGGCCAGTTAGGGGAGGGGGTCATGGCCTGGCCCCCACCTCCTGTCTGCCCCCCCCGACTCCTGCCCCATCCAACCCCCTCATTCTCTGACGCCCCCCCTGGGATCCCTGCCCCATCCACACAGCCTCGCTCCCTGTCCAGTGACCGGCAACAGACCCCCGCCGCCCCATCCAACCACTCCTCTCATTCCTGACAGCCCCCCGCGGACCCCTGCCCCATCAAACCACCCCTTCTCCCTGCCCCGACTGCCCCGTCACCCCAGCCAACCCCCCCTCCTTTCTGATGGCTCCCCATTCAACTATGTGTCCCCTCCGACTGCTCCAACCCCTATCCACATCCCCACCACCTGACCACCACCCTGAACAACCCTGCCCTCTATCCAACTCCCCCTGCTCCCTGTCCTCTTACCGTGCTGCCTGGAGCACCAGAGGGTGGCAGCAGCCGCATGGCGCCCGGCTCTGCAGCTGCGCTGCCCCAGGAGCTCACAGCCCTGCTGCCCAGAGCATTGCGCTGGCGGCAGAGCAAGTGAGCTGAGGCTGCGGGGGAGGGGTGAGAGCAAGGGAGGGGCCGGGGACTAGCCTCCCGGGCCAGGAGCTCGGGGGCCAGGCATGACAGTCCTGTGGGCTGGATGTGGCCTGCGCAGGACTGGCTTTAGTAATTTCACCACCCGAAGCACGGCGACACGCCGCGGGGGGCACTCTGCCGCCCGCCGGTCCCGCGGCTCCGGTGGACCTACTGCAGGAGTGCCTGAGGATGCTCCACCGGAGCCCCGGGACCAGCGGACCCTCCGCAGGCACGCCTGCGGCAGGTCCAACGGACCCCACTGCTGCCCTCCTGGCAACCAGCAGAGCACCCCCTGTGGCATGCCGCCCCAAGCACGCGCTTGGCGCGCTGGGGCCTGGAGCCGGCCCTGGGCCTGCGGGCCGTAATTTGCCCACCTCTGGTCTAGTGGATAGGAAACAGCAGTGGGAGACAGGAGACCTGGCCCTATTCCCAAATATGCTACTGATCTGCTGTGTGACTTTGGGCATGTCACTTCATCTCTCTGTGTCTCTGTTTGCCTTCTGTTTCCCTTCACATCCTCTGTCTGCCTTATCTATTTGTAAGCACTTTGCTGGTGGCTGTATCTTACTGTGTGTCTGTACAAGACAGCCTTCAGGCATTACAGTAATACAGTAATCCAAGTAATTGCAGCACAAAGTAGCATCTTCAACTCTGAGGCATCTGAAAGCTACAAATGAGATAATTTTAAAGCTAAAACCCTAGACAACATTCTCAGGTGCTCTGCTTTAAAGTTGATCTCAAAAACCCTGCACACCTGGCTGATTTTAAGTATTTATTTTAATTATTCTTGAAAAGAATTGACTTGTTACACCCTTGTCTTGGTTTGTGCATGACTTAAAAGGCAAGTCAATTCCGAACATTCTATTGTATGTATTGTACCGTAACTGACTGCATAAGATAATCTTGTTTTCTAATATGTGTTAATTGACAAATGCTTGATGATGATGAAGATGATGTAAACAGAGAGCTATTTCAAGGTATGAGCACCTGGGAGTGGAGTTTAAGAAGTTTTCAGCTTTATCTCTGTATTTTTATTGCTTGAGTTCTTGACTTAGCATCTTGTAAACTCTATGGCCTGAAGCCTATGAGAGAATAGAGGTAACTGAGTGAGCTCTCTAATGTCATTTGCTAGAGACCAAGGGGAGTTGACTGAGTGAGGCACTACCTCATTTAAATATCAACTGCTGGTAGTTTGTGGACATTGGGAGAAAATTTGATTAAGTTTTGTATTTGGGTCACTTAATTTTGAGCATACCCTGTTGGGAATACACCTGGGCAAAGCCTGGGCAATGACTGGGTATGGGGTCACTTGATTAAAAGTGATGTTTGCCAAGGTGGGATAAAAGGTCCTGGACAGAGCTAAGGGGCTTGGTGCTGGTAAAAGTGCTTTGGGTAGAAGGGACTCTGAGGGGTTTCTAAGACTACTGATTGTCTTCTATCAGTGTGCGCTGAGTAAAAAGCTCTAAGTGCTTTATGTGGCTAGACCACACCAGAGATTAATTGTCTAGCCAGTGGCAAACAAAGGTCAAAGACCAGCAGTAGTTCCAGTCATCTGAGCAGCAGGTAGAGCATCGCAGAAGTTGAGTCTAGCCATAACACCCAAAACAAAAAGGAAGGTAGATTCACCCACAGGATATAGCTTCCAGCAGGTGAGCAGCAGAGGACTTCACAGCAACCGTCTATGTCAGCCTAGCAACTCAGGTGAGGCCTCACTGTCAAAATCACTGTAGCAGGATAGGTGGTAGAGCCCCAGAACTTCCATTCTAGAAAGAGGAACCCAGATTTTCCTGGACTCCTGGAAACACAAGCTGTGAGTGAGAAAGTTGGCAACACACAAACTGAGAGTGGGAGGATGGGAGACAAAAGTGCATCAGCCATTCAGAGTCCTAATGTTTGGGACTGTGACTTATGCACCCCGAGATAAACAGTGGTGAAAGGTGTTAAATTGTAAATATTTGTCCCAGTTCAAACTGGTCTTTCCCTTTTCTCCACTCCCTTCTCCTAAAGTTCATTTGTTTAGACCTCTGTGCTTGCCAGTGGGTGCAGATTGGCCAGGCCATGTGATTACAGGTTGCCAGATTACTAGGTAGGGGTCTTGATACAAAAAAAGCGGAGGAGAATCCCTTAAAATAAGGGCCCTGCCCTTATCACTGCAGGTGCAGTAGCAAAGGGGCTACAGTCTACCATCCCAACCCTGCTCCACCTCAGGCAGGCTGCCATGGGCACTCAGAAGGTGGCCACCTAGCGCTGACCCCTCACCCCGGCACAGCGTGAGCGGCGCTCTGCGGCCACCAGGGGACGCTGGGGGGCTTCGAACCCTGCCCCATGCCCACAAGAGCGGGCGGGGGCAGCGTGGATGCCAGACGACGGCCCAGTGAGCCGCAGGCACCAGCTGGCTGGAGCCGCCACCCTGATCCCCTCAGGCGCCCCCTGGCCAGCGCCGCCTTCCTTCCTCGGCCACAGCTGGCCCCACCTCTCCACCCCCCGGCCTGGCCCGCCACGCTGCCTTTCCCCGGTCACTGCCACGCCCGTCCCCTTCCCTGCCCCCAAGGCCAGAGCCGCCTCCTTCCTCCCCCCGGAGGAGCCGCCGCCGCCGCCGCGTTCTTCCTCCCGAATGACACGGCAGGAGCCCGCTCCCTCCAGACATGCTGTGCGCTGTCCGCGCCTGCAGCGCTGCACTGGGGGCTGCCGCCGAGCCTGTGGGCACCAGCCACCGCTGAGCAGCAACTTCAGCAGGAACAGGCAGCCCCAGGGCTGGGGTCAGTGTGTATCTCCGGGCTTGGCTTGGCTCAGCCCGCCTGCTCGGAGTCCAACTGCGGCAGCGGCACCTTGTGATCTCCTGCCGAGTTAGGGGCACTTCTCCAGCCGCTGCTGCTGGCGCTGCCGGCGGGGTGTGGGCTTGCCTTGTCCTTCCCCCTGCCGTATCACCTGCCGAGCTCGGAAGGCAGCGATCCCCAGCAGAAAGTTCAGCAATGAAGGAAGTTTGGGGGCAGCTCGGAGAGTAGCTCAGGGCTTTTGACTCAGCATCCAAAACACCACCCCACAGCATAGGGGGAAAGAAGCGAGGGGGGCTTCCTTGGCGGAGGGAGCCGGGTTTCTTTGGGCAGATACGGTCCCCCTCACAGCGGATCCCAATGCAACTGTCCGTCCGCCTCCTTCTCTACGTTGTAGTCAGCGCAAACTTTTGCAGCCGTCAGGGCACCACTGCCCAGAGCGGATCTATAAAAGCCTTGCGATCCTCTAACCTCAGGCGAGATGGTAAGTGGCTCTCTTGTTTCTTATCACGAGTATTTATAGGACTAATACAAACCCAGTGGCGAAACTTAGACCCCCCCATCACCTGCCCCGCTCGCTTTCAGACGTGCACCTATTGGGAGCCCTCGTTTCTGTACGCTGTACCTAGTGCATTGCACTAGATAGCTTCCTAGGCGTTAATGTACGTTACTGAGCCTAACCCTATGCATAGCTTGGCTAGGTAGAGAGAACTACCATCTCTCCAGGTGGAGGTGCTGGACTAAGAGATGAGAGTTGTCCCATCTGCTCTTCCCCTTCTCCCCCATGCTGTTTGGGTGGGGTGCTCCCACTGCAGCATTATTTTGTAATCACCTGCAATTCCTCGTGTCCCCGGACGCCCAGGCACAACTGAGGGAAAGAAAAGAACTGCTGCAAACTTCTCAGTGTAACTTCAGGAGGCTTTCCAAGGGCTCACTGGCTCAGGGAACCTGCACTGTTAGTTTTGTATGTTGCACTCTCTGACTTGTCTCTAGATTGTAAAGTCTCAGGAGTAGGGCAAACTCTTCTTTGCTGCGCACAGCACCCAACGTATATTGGGTGCTGCTGAAGACAGACAACAATCATAGTCTGAGCTTTTGCTTATTTTTGTGCCAATGGCAGTAGCTGATTCAGTGACAATAAGGTACCTAAAGCTGACTGATGCTTCTTCAAAACCCCTGCCTTGGGGAGGTCTGATTTTTATAAACACTTTGATGAGAAGACTTGAATAGTTCGATGTTAAGATGTTCTTGTTGGATGGTTTGTTTATTTTTGAACCATGCGGCTGTACTAGTGGCTCCTGTTTAATAGACAATTCTGTGAGATTCCCACACTCAAGTTGTGTATGTCTGTGACTTTTTCCTTTAAGAGGGGGACAAGGAAGATAAGGGAGTGAGAATGCAACGAGCAGCAAATGAAACCCAAACCCTGAATACAAACTAGTGCTATTGCTCCTGCTTCAGGGGTTTCCAGCTGCAGACAGCTGTGGCACACCTCTCCACAGCTGCTATTTGCTGCTGGAATCCCTTAAGGCAGTAGCATCCCTAAAAGGTTTTGGGAACAGGTGGGGCTGTTTCAAGTGTCCCATTGTGGGACATTTCTTATGTAGTCTCCCCCTCCCACTTCCCCCGCCTGTTGTAATGGATTCCTTCAAATTAGTCGCTTTTTTAATGTGTCTCCAGCCCCAGGCACTCCTTACACATTCTTTTTCTAGAGGCCACTTGTGCAAAGGGGGAATGGTGGCAGCAGCTTTTTCCAGAAGTCTGTTCTTTACAACTCTTGGAAGATGTGCCCCGCCCTATATGTCTGCAGTATCATAGTGAGACACTTGTCTAACTAGCTGTACCTTCTTCTGGATCGTAAAGTGATCTGGTTGAAGGTAATAATGTACATCTATCAAGAAAAGCAGTTGCCCCTTCTGAATGTGCTCATGTGACACTTGAGTCATCTAGTGATGAATGTTCATAGGAGTGCGCCACTGAAGGGAATTTAGTGAACTCCTGTTTGTTCATAACAAGATATAATAACGGCAAAATCTCCTGGTTTGGGAAAGTTAGTTAGTTTCTTGACTGGGATGCCACAGTCTTTTGGATTGTTGCTGCTAATGTAGTTTTGAATATGAAGTCCTGCTTTTAAACATTCTATTCCAGCTTCTTGCTGATAAAAATCCAAGAATGCAAATAGACAGTTCTTTATTAAAAACAAAAAATAAGTGAATAGAAGTTAAGATGACAACCTCTTTCAGTTGGCTGAATTCTTTATAGGCCAGTCTTTAATATTCATTTTCTAATTTATCCAAGATCATGCTTTTTTATATGTTAGTTTTTATTTTTTGTTGTGTCTTGAAGTGAAGTGAAGTTTTAGTTAATTTGGGGAAATATTTAGTTTAGGCCTCTTCTGTAGAGCTAGGAAAATGGGTCCTGAAGGAGGAAAAAACATATAAGTGAAACTATTTCTATGCCTGAAATCTAATGCACTCATTCACATGTCCTTTTATTAAAAATGATGTGTTTATAATAAATATACACACCCAATGATTTCACTGTTGAACACTTTATTAAGCTTCATATTCTTTTTGTCTGCTCATTTCTCATCTTAAAAAGTATAGAATGGCCAACTAGCACTGAACCGTGCTAAGAAGGCAGCTCACTTATCCAACTCACACCCGAGACAGCGTCTTCAGGGGAACTCCCTGAAATAATTTACCTAAAACCTCTTAAAATAATCCTCTTTTCACATGGACAATAGGTGGAGTTCAGTGACTGATGATATAAAGCTAGTGTTTTCGCATGCTTATGATCAGCTTGAGAATAGATCATTTTTCCCAAGTGGAAAAACCCTGTATAGGTTGGCACTGCCATTGTGTCTCATCTTGGGAATTTCCAAGGGAAAAAAAAATAGTATGTGTTAAATGATTAGGAAATTACTTTCCTGTCAATTTGGATAACTTGTCTTGAAGATTAAGCTTGATACATTTAAGGCTGGCTCCCTTGAAGTCAATGAGTCTATTAATTGACTTCAGTGACAGTGGAGTGGACTCTTTTTTGAAAGCACTGAATGTATATGAAATTGCATGTTTACCATTGTACCCTACTGGGCAGCCCTGAGCAGGCGCAGGGGCAGGGTGAGGAGAGAGAGAAAGGGGGGGCACAAGGAATCTCTCTCAACCTTGTGCACACACACAAAAGCCAGACACAATTGCAGACTGCTCCTCATTGGTACTCCTGCAGGTGTTAGCTACATAAATAGTGGTAAGAAGGGAATGGCCAGTAGCGTTGTCCATAGAGGGGGAGTTCACGCTGTGTCTTTTACAGAGTGTAACTGCAACTGTGCACCGCTGTATTCTGGGAAGCTCCAGGATGTGCTGTTCTTCCACAAGGCACAATGCATGCTGGTGCTGCTGCTGCTGGGGTGGGGCAGCTGTGTGCCTCCCTAAAGCATGCAAGTGACTAATAGGCCAGATTGTACTCAAATGTTTATCAACAGAATCATTGCTTGAGCTTGTAGACTAAGGCCTGTTTATGAAGCCAAAGGACGTGAGTTACATTCCAAATGGATGCAATTAGCTGACAAGGATGGTGGCTGTCTGTAGGTTGCTATAGGTTACTACAGATACATTCGTGTGCTGTTTTATTTTTTAACTCGTTTTGGTCTGAAGTGGTGCTATTACTGATGGGTGGCTTGCACAGCTGAATTGAAGGTGGGCAGTATTTATTTTTCTCTGCAAATAATTTCATCTGTGATAGCTATGAAGCATATGGTTACATGGATGTTAAAAATGTTGCAATGCTGGTTTTCAAAATACACCACGCAGACAAAACCTAAGGCAATATAATGCCCAGGGTAGACCATTGTGATTTTGATGTTGTAGACTGAGAGATATCTACACAGGAATCCAGGTCTTTTGATGTGTGAAAAAATCCAGATTGTAGGTTGCCAGACCACTGTCAACCTGTGCTTTTATTTAAAAACAAACAAACAAACATCCTTTGGATTATAGTTGTCAGTGACCTCAAGCAGAATGAACTAGTGATATTGAAAGTGCATAGTTATAATATGGAGACTGAGTGTATCTTTTGACCAAGGCAAACCTCTTTGGTGCAGTGCAAGATTCCAGAGTGTCTTCTTTTAGCCTGAAAGAAGTCGGCATGTGTGTAAATTGGGTTTAACTAATTCTGAGGTGAATTTGGACAAAAACCAGTAGATGAAGGGCAGCGCTTAACATTTTTGGAAGTTGAATGACTATCAATCCAAACCAGACAGTGCTTCCTGCTGAGGATGTTGAGAATGTAAATGACCTATTTAAAGTCTACATCCTTGTGACTCTTTGTCCTCTTGAAAGGACAGGTGTTGATGACTCAGCTGCCCAGTTTAGCAAAAATCATGTTTATTTATTTAATTTAAAAAATACAATAGTTTGGGGTTGCCTACAGTAGTTATTATGCACCTGGTCATATTTATTTAACATGTTAGTAGACTCTTCATAGACAATCCATTGAAGATAGAGATTTACCCATGGTGGGTTTTCAGAACGGGGCCATTACCTTCTTTGCTTCAATTTCCCCATCTGTAGTGTACGGATATTACCACCCTCCTAGCACAAGTGTAGTGTGCTTTTTGTAAAGGGATTTAAAGATGAAATGTGCTAAATAATAATACTTAACACCTATTTATGACTTTGTTATGTATATGTTTAGCAACTGTAGGTTGCTTGCTCCGAGATTGTTTCTATTTCTCTGGACTTAGGGTGACCAGCCATCCTGAAGGAGGAGGGTGGGGGAGGGAGAGAGAGGAAGAGAAGACAGTCCCAAAATGCAGAGCTCAAGTCCTGGTCCCAAGCTGAACGACTCCAGGACTGCATTTGTCCTGGCTTCCCTGCAGCGCTGCTCTGTTCCTGCCCGAAGTTGCGCCAGCCTCTTCCGGGTGGGGTGGGCTGAGGTGGACCTTAACTCCCTCTCACCATGAGGGCCTGCCTCTCCTCCTCTTCCCTTGAGGCCCCGCCCCCTAGCCAGCCATTACCTGTAATGATAATAAAACATTGGACTCAAGTATAACTTGTTTGTCAGTTGCTGGTGTCTCTACCTAAATAATTAACTGTTTGGGCTAAAGAACAGAGGAAATTACAGGGAAATCATAACTCTGACTCAGCAGCAATCAATATGATGGAGTTCTTCAAAGGAGCCTGCAAATGTGTTTTCTCAAATAGATTTATAGCACATAGTGGAAAGACATTTCCACTGGAGACTTTCCAGATGGTGTCTGAATTACAGTACTTCTAACTGTTGAAACATATTGAATGATATTATTGGTAATAACCTTAAAAACTGACTTTGAAAACCTGTTCATTGTTTTTTTAAGTTCATAGAAATTGAACTTCATTGTTTTTAAATTCTGAAATGATGGCTTTTTTAGCCCAAATCCTGCCCTGGGAGAGTATTTTGTAAGTGACTTGTGAAGAGATGTAAATGGGAAAATCATAGGGGATTATTAAGGCCCTGATCCTGAAAAGGCATTCGTGTACTTATGTTTCAGCATGTAAGAACCTAGTGAGCCAGCTCTGCTATGGATCTATGACAATGAATCTATGAAAACATACACTAGCAGAGAATCTGGTCCACTGAAACTAATTGCATGTTTGAAATTGAGCCTGTGTATAAATGTTTGCAGCATCAGTGCCTGCATTTTTATATTCTATAGCATGTAAATGAGGCAGGAGGGAAGTGGGAAGAGATAGAATAAGTGTTATGGTGATTTACAAAAAATAGTATTGAAGTTAGAAGAAAACTTCAGTTCTGTGTTTTCAGAGAGCAGCAAAAGGTTGTAAAAACATTTTTGAAAACTCCAGTTGAAAAGTGAATTGTATGACAAATATTTGTTTTGAACTACTCAAAGCAGTTGTCATTCTGTTTGCATGGTTATATGCTCTTGTTGGCACTGGAACTTAAGGTATTTGAGTTGAAAGTAACATTTCTTTTTAAAGCAGTTGCTTGACAACTTTCCAGGTTGCAAGTTGCTAAAATGGAGACTGCACTTTGATGTTTAAAACATTATTTTGTGAAAAAATATATAATATTTCTTTAAATAAGAAGTAATTTACAGTAAAAGAGAGTCCAAGACAAGTAATATTGCAATAAAATAATACACAGATTCAAGACATTGTATTGCTGGCCCATTTTTACCAGGCCAAACATAAACCTTACCTGAAAGGAACAAATCTGCAAAAATACATATTACTTATAGTAAAAAGTCTCTTCAGGGATTGGATTTTCATTTCACTAATAATATATGAAAGGTGCAGTAGAGTATTTATCATGCTGTTGAATTTTCATATTTATGGTGGAATTAGCTATACAAAAATGCATTATACATAACTGTAGCAAACCAGAGTACAAGGAAATTCCCATTCATAACAGATGAAATTGCTGATACTTAGATGTAAATTCTTCCGTGGATGCACCCCTATCTCCATATTTTTCTGTAGAGTACATTTTGCTGTAGGTGAGACTCTAAGCAAAGGTCCCGCATGAGCCTTGTCAAGGCCTATACACCATTTAAATCTTAAGTAGGACTTCAGAGGTGCTCTAGCTCTGTGCTGTACCTCTGTAAAGCCAGGAATCTCACACCTTATGTGGTGGTGTTTTTTTTAAAAGTAACATTTTGGCATAGAAACAAGTTAAAGTTGATCAGTTAAACTGCATCACACAAAGATCTAACTACTTAAAAATCTAGCAGAGTGTAAATAAGAGCTTTATTTCCCCCATGTTGTGTTTTCCCCCATGTGAATTTTCCAAGGAAGAGACATTGCTCAGATACTCTTGCCTTTTCCTGATGAAGCTCTTTGGGCTGAAATGTTGGAATGGCTTTTTGTTATGAATCAATCTCCTGTTTATAAAGCAAGAGAAATGTCCTGTTTACAGTGACAGAGTGAATATGCTTTCTTTGGGAGCATGGTTTGGCTCTAGTATTTTGGTAGAGAATAAATCCTGCCTGATTTCAAGCTTCCTATGGCATTTGAGTGCTCAATGTTTGGTTTCATTCCTTATTTTTGATCTTTGTCCCACATTGCAAGCAGGGCCGCCCAGAGCGGGGGCAAGTGGGGCAATTTGCCCCAGGCCCCGGGCCCTGCAGGGGCCCCGTGAGCACTGGCCGGGCGGTGGTCCGAGTCTTCGGCCAGCATTTCGGCGGTGAGGGGCCCTTCGGTGCTGCCGAAGACTCGGAGTGACTGAAGGGCCCCCCGCTGCCGAAATGCTGCCAAAGACCCAGACCGCCGCTGGGTGAGTACAAGCGCCGCAGCTTCCTCGCTTTGCTCCAGGGCTCCTGAATCCTCTGGGCGGCCCTGATTGCAAGGGCCAACATCAAACAGTTTTATTAGTGTCACTGCATTAAGCTGGGCAGAGAGTCCTGCATGCTTGGAATAGCGCAGGAGGGCACACTTTGCGTTCTGAATAGACTTCTGCTAATGCATTTCAACCCTGCTGTTCCTAGTCATTATGATGTTGAACTGTACAAAACTGTTGATCAAATGCTAACTCCATTAAAAGCTTAAAAAACAACAGCCTTCACCTTGCAGGATCTGTCTCAAAGTAACATACAATAAAAGAAAAGGTTCGTGAGTTCTGTGGAGCGGTTGGGAAGGTCTGACTCTAGGTGAATGTTAGAATATTCAAATTACAGTTACATTTAATTAGTGATTGCACAGTTTAGCACTGGTAGCCATGAACAAAGAATGCAAATATTTGCAAAAATGGAGAACATTGAGGGTTCAAAGTGCCCCATTGGTCTTCTGCCTCCAGCGACAATCTGAATGTGTGCCATCCACAGGATATCTTACAGGGCCCTAGGGAAGCTAGAGCACAGTACGTTTCCAAACCAGACCTTAAGGAAACCTGTGTTTTTGATATGTCCACATCTGTTTGCTTTTTATTTTAAAGAGACATGGAGTGGATTATGAGTGATTCTTTTGTTCCTGAATCAATGGCAGGAAGTTTCTCTCAGTGTTCTTGAATTTCCAGTAGTTGCATTTGTTTTTTTCTAATCTGATGTGGCCTACCATAAAATTGAGACTAAGGTATGGAGCCGTTCAGGTTCCCACTGTGAACCCAGATTAGTTATGTAGTCAGGATGTAAATACATATTCATAATTATGAATAGCGGGAATAGTGTGATATTTGTGAATAGTGTGATATTTGTGCCCTTAGTGTACAACAAAAAATTCTCTTGAAAATTACCTGCTCAGGCACACCTGCTATGGAACTGTTGTAGGCAAACAACAAATAAGTTATGTTAGCACAGCTGATTGGGCAGATGATGATGCCTTTAGATTTGTAGCTGCTCTCTGTGGAAGCAGACATCTTTCACACAGCTGCTTAATCATGACGTCTCAGTAGGGATGATCATTGTTAGGAATGATTTCACTGTCTTCTAAGCATGTCAGAAAAAAGGTTTAAAAAATTATCACAGAAACCCAGGGAGAACTTGCTGCATTCAACACCTATGAATGAGCACAAAGTTTCTGCAGTTGTCTCATTTCTTGCACTGGCCCGGAATTTCTGTCTATGTCACAGTGTTAATAAATTGAGTGGAACCCATATGTCCTGCAAGCAGCCAAGCAGTTATTATCTAGCAGCAGTACCTCATCTCTTGCTCAGGGATGCTCTGTAACTCTATCTCCCACCTTCCAGAACCTTGTGAATGATGTTTTGCCAGCTGTACAGTGGGGTGAGTCAGGTCCCTGCAGCAATCTGACAGACAGCTATGCAGAAACTATAAATGTCTGCACAGTGCTTCAGCTGCATTCCCAGCTGATAACTGTAGCTGTAAGACTGGAGAAAAACCAAGGCCATTAGGGCAGAGAACTGCTCCAAAGACAGTCTGAGGGATGAAGAGGACAAAGAGTATCCTTCCCCCTCCCTATGTCCATCAAGTCGCCCTCCCTAGTAGAAATAAGTGATGTGTAGAGTGGCAGTCCACTATCCCCCAAGGTTACAAAAACCCGTCTGGTCTCAGCTCAGAGGAGCACAAGGGTTGCTGGTGGAGATGGGGCAGAGCTGTATTGGGAGGGGTAAAGTATGAAAAAGAGCCATCTCTCAGCATATATCCTGATACAGTTTTGCACGGTAAATGAATCCCTTGGTTTCTAGACGTCTGTCTGAAAGTTGATTTCTTTTTGGTGGTGGGTAGAATTAAAATGGCAAAAGAAACCAGCGAAAGCTGCCATCCTGGTGCCTGTTCCTTTGCATGTGTCTGGAGTCTGTTTGTATCTCATAGTGTAAAGAAATTCAAGATGGCAGCAAGGAACACATCACGTTGCCTTAAGTAGACTGGATTAGATTTATAGGCTTTTAAATAAATACTTAAAGAGATTTTGTAAGAATTTCAATTGCGTTTCCTTTCACCTACCTACCAGGATCTCAGTCAGTATTTTCCCCACAAGCTTTAGTGTAACAAATGGAGCTCCTGACATTTCGTTTTTGAAATGTCAACAACTCTCATAGGAGAAGTATAGAACTCTGAATGCAGGTCTTGTCAGGTAAATTACCTTTCAGATTACTTAAAAAGCTGATGATCAGAATATTGGCTGTGTAAAAAGTGTTGCCTTATTTCTCATGAACTGAGAGAGAGAGAAATGTGTCATACGTGTTTACTGTGCTTTTGCAGTGGAGTAGTTTAAAAATCAAGAATAAATTATTGTTTGGAAAACATAACTTTTTAGCGTTTTATTTTCAAAAAGTTGCCACTGGCCGGTTGGCCAAACCAGAACAATAGCACCAAGCAACTATCCAGTTTTCCTCTAATGGCAGTGGCTGTGCTTCCACAGCCCAATAGCAACTGCTTCTGTTTTTCTTACATTTCACTGGGGTGGGAGTTAACCCATTTCCTTTCTTTGTTCCTGATCATTATCATTTTTTAACTGGGCTGAATATGTTTTATGACCTAAAACAAAGTCTGGGCTCAGTATTGCTATTTTCAAGGACAAACTATCATGAACGCTGCAATGTTATCCCCTTTCCTTATTACTCTGATGGTTTTTATGTCACTTTAAAAATCCTGTTGGTCTCAATTGAAATGGAAAGTCAGGTGCCTGCCTCTGAATATCAAAATCTAGGCAACTCTGTAGTTGATTGTGGCCGAAGAGCATAGGCGGCGGGTTATATGGGCTCGAGGTGCCCGGGCTCCAGGAATATTCAGGGCAGGGTGACCTGCTCCAGCAATATTTGGAGCTGGGTCTCTCCCCCGGCCCTGCCTGGAT
>NC_133769.1:339878932-339884029 GCF_003597395.2 Chelonoidis abingdonii
CCTGCATACCCACCCCCTGCCCCAGCCCAGAGCCTGCACCCAGCACCCAAACTCCCTCCCAGAGCCTGCACCGTTCACCCCTTCCTACACCCCCACCACCAGCCCAGAGCCTGCACCCCTCACCCCTTCCTACATCTCCACCACCAGCCCAGAGCCTGCACCCAAACTCCGTCCCAAAGCCTGCAGCCCTCACCCCCTCCTGCACACCCACCCCCTGCCCCAGCCCGGAACCTGCACCCAGCACCCAAACTCCTTCCCAAAGCCTGCACCCTTCCTGCACCCTAATCCCCAGTCCAGGACCTGCACCCCAGACCTCCCCCCTGAAACCCCGCTCACAGCCTTAGGCAGGTGGAGGTGGAGTTTGAGGGGGCGGGTTCTGGGCACCACCTAAATTTCTACAAACTTGCCTCCCATGCCGAAGAGTGTTATTATCTGGTGTTCATTAGCCCATATGAAGTGAATAATCTCATCAGGTTTGGACAAGGATTGATTTGGGATGATGAAAGAACCACTAAGAAGTGACCCATTCGAATCTATAAAGAGGCATTAGCCGGGTTTTTATACGAGAGCCTCTACTATCCATGTTGTTTCTGATATGCACTCCTGTGACTCCATCTATATCCATAGTGAGTACTGTTAACTGTTGCTGAATGTTAACTCTAACTATACTATGGTGTAGGGGATACCAAAGTTCGTTCTTATATTTAAACACCATTTTTTCTAACTGCCAGTAATTATTGACTTATGAAGACCACTCTGGCCCTAAAGAAGTAATAAATACTTTGGGAATCAAAGTCTTCTATTTCCAGCATTCTCAGACTAGTGCCTTTCCAGTCACTGCATTCACTTTATTGAAGACAAAGGGATTTCTTTTGATAACTTCCAGCCAATTATTTTTCTTACAGGCAAAATTCTGATTGTAACCACAAAAATCTGGAAGACATTTTAGCCACAGAAGCATTTTAATATAATGTCTGTAAAGATTAGATATTGCCAGAATTATTAAAGGGAAGATAGCAGCATGAAATCTAGTTCGTTTCAAAAACTAAGTTAAAAGTAGTTTCAGTAACCAATGAAACAGACTATACACAAAATGCTGTTGGATGCATGAAGTAAAGAAACTGACAGAATTAGATAAATTTATCTTTAATTTGTTTCAGGTATGGTCATTTTAGTTGTTTCTTGTAACAATTTAGAGATAATGGATAACTTTAATTTGTTAATGGCTCTTTACAGGGTAACTGTCTGATTGTTTAGTCCTAGAATGTAGGTTTTGATTAATAAATTAGTTTTATAAAACATATCATGAACAAAAATTGTGGTAATTTGTTAAAAAGAGAAATTCATAGATTCCAAGGCCAGAAGGGACCACTGTGATCATCTAGCCAGACCTTCTGTATAACACAGACCATAAAACTTCCCCAGAATAATACCTATATCTGTTAGAAAAACATCCAATGCTGATTTAAAAAATTGTCAGTGGTCAAGAATCCACCACAACCCATGGTAAATTGTTCCAATGGTTAATTATCCTCACTGTGAAAACTTTATGCCTTATTTCAAGTCTGAATTTGTTTGGCTTCAACTCCAGCCATTGGATTGTGTTAGACTTTTCTGTGCTAGACGGAGGAACCCATTATTAAATATTTGTTCCCCATGGAGATACTTACAGACTGTAATCAAGCCACCCATTAAGTTTCTGTTTGTTAAGCTAAATAGACTGAGCTCTTTGAGTACTTAGCTCTGTAAGTCATGTTTTCTAATATTTTAATCATTCTTTTGGTTCTTCCCAGAACCCACTCCAGTTTATCAGCATCCTTTTTTAATTGTGGTCACCGGAACTTCCACTATCTGAACAATTGGCTCCTTGAAGTGATGCTCATTTCTCAAGGTGCAGCAAGGCCCTATGGCTGTTCCACTTCTTGGGCTTCTGCCCCAATGTGGAAAAGTCTACACTCATATCCACACAACAAATAGACTTCATCAGGGATACTCTGGAGTCCATTACCACCCAAGTATACTTTTCCATGGACAGATTTGCCATGATTTCTACAGTAAAAATGAATCCTCAAACCACACAAAAGGCTTGCCTGCCACATTTGAGCCATATGACAGCCTGCTCAAAGTCCTGAAGAAGCTAAAACAGTTATGATACCCATGTCTCTGCAGCTGCCTCTCCACCTTTCCTTGACAGCAGATTTCTACTTCAGCCTCTCAGCACATCACCTCAAGGTCTGGCTAATAGATGGCTTGCTGGCATCGAACAGGACTACTCTCCAGAGGTACACACAGTACTGCCTAAAACCTAGTTACAGAAGTGGAAAGATTTTTCAGGTTTGATACAGCCAATGATCTGTACCTCTGCTCAAATCTTTCCTATCACATATTCTGAATTACCTGATTTTAAAATCCACAAGATTGTTTCTCAGCTCAGAGTTCAGGTCTCAATCATAGTTCACTGATTTGCTATTACAACCATTATTGAAGGTTTTCCAGTCTTCGCTCACCTGACCACCATGAGGATTATAAAAGAGACAGTTCAACCTTTCTTACTCCTGATAAAGAACCTACTTCACCGTGGGACCCCAACTTAGTCCTTAATGCACTGAGGAACACCTCCCCACCTCCATTTGAACCTATGTTACTTCTTTCAATTGTCCGTCAAAATCTTATTACTTATAGCCATCACCTCAGCCAGGAGGGGAGGGGAGCTGGGATTCCTTATGGCTGATCCACCATACATGGTGTACTGTTGTGACAAGATGACATTACATCCCCCTTCTCAGTTGCTACCTAAAGTTTCTTCAGAGTTCCATTAATCAGGAGATTCATCTCCCATTGTTTTACTCCAAGCCTCGCTCTTAGAAAAAAAGCAAGCTTACATACACTCGATGTAAGAAGAGCTCTTGTCTTTTACTTTGACAGAACTAAGCCCTTTAGGACTTCTCTTAGACCTTTCATCTTTATTGCTGAACAAATGAAAGGGAACTTGATCTCCCTCCAGAGATTGTCTAAATAAGTTTTGGGGTGCATCTTAATCTGTTACAAAGCCGTGTGTTCCCCTCCCAGAATGATTGTCCATTCTGCTAGGGCTAAGTCTGCCTCCATGACCCTACTGAAAACATACCCATCTCAGACATTTGTAAGGCCACTACCTGGTCTTTGGTGCACACGTTTTCCCAGCACTGCACTCTCGTACCTGCTTCCAGAGCTGAGACTTCTTTTGGTGACGCCGTTTAACAGTCTGTACTGAATCCTCCTCCTTGTCACCCTCCTTCATCCTGAGGTACTTCTTGGAAGTCTCCTGAAGTAGAGCATCCATAGGGACAATAACCTGAAGAAGTTACTTACCTTGTAAGATAACTGGAGTTCTTCGAGATGTTTTGTATCAGTAGTGCTCCACTACACAGCACTCACCCTCCTTCCCCTCTGTTCCGGAGTCATTCTCTCTGGACTTTGTGGTGGAGAAGGAACAGAAATGGTGGCAGGTCTGCCCTCTCCTGTATACTCTCACATCGGAGCACAAAAATGTGTAGGAATCCAGCATGGACCCATGGACACTGCTGATGAAAATGTACAATCAAGCATGCATGGGTGTGTGTACATCCTGAAGCAGAGCACCCATAAGAACAAAGAAGAACTCCAGTTATTGTACAAGGTAAGTAACCTCTCCTTTTTGCAAAAACATATCAGTTTTGATTAAACTTTCACTGGGAAGATTTCTCAGGTGCAGGATGTAATTTCTGGTCAAAACGAGAGTATAACCAATAGCTTGGTACTTGCAATGTGGGAGACCCAGGTTCAAGTCTCAGGGCTGAATCAGGCAGATCAGGGACTTGAACATGATTCTCCCCCATGCCAGGAGGTGCCCTAACCACCAAGCGGTTAACTATTATGGGGTGGGTCTCTGTGATGGTTCTTGGGGTATCCAAGCCTATGAGTCACTGTGTTACCCCCTGCTTGCATAGTGAATGAGTCTTGCTTGAGGTAACTGGGTGTTTAGCTCCCTAACATCACCAGCCTGTTAGCCACTCAAGCACTCTTCTCTGGGCTATGCCAGCCCTGACTTTGCCTTGCAGGTTAACTGTAGGTCACCCCAGTCCCCGAGTCCCTTTGAAATGGTTCCCTGTGATATCCAGCCCTTGACAGTACCACTTACAGAAATCTCCATTCCTATGCCCACAAAGGAGCAGTGTACCCCAGTTTACCAGTTTTACCTTAAATCACTGCTCTGTTTAACACACAGCACTTGCAATGAAACAAAATCAGGTTTATTTGAGAAAGAATAGAGATTCCACTAGAAACAAGAGAGAGTAATGGAAAGCTGCTGGTTACAATACAATACAAAATAATAAAACGTGAACGAGGCCCTACACTTATTAACAGCTACCTTTCTGAGCTAATAAAAGTTCAGTCTAGTCTTCCGCTGAACTGGCTGGCTGCACAGGAACCAGGATCCAGCCTTTCATGAAAACCATTCCCGTTCAACAAAATGTGTCCTCGGTGAATGGATCTAAAGTGCCTTTCCCCACTCTGTGTTTACTGAATTAGGCTCTGTCTACACTACATCTTATGTCGGCATAACTTATGTCGTGCAAAGGTGTGAATAAACTGTCTCCCTCGAGTGACACAAGTTGTACCAACATAGGTGGGGACAGTGTTATTGACGTTATATTCTTATGGTCTTAAGGTTAAAAGGAGTCACCAGAGAGTGATATTAGTCAGTGGCAGCCTGTTCACACAGGAGGGAATTACTGCTCCTCTCTCTTCCCCCTGCCCCTTCAGCCAGGGAGATAATATGAGGCTCAATTGTTTACAAATGCCCCATCCCAACAGTCAATCAAAACCATCAAAGACAACTGCAAACAAACCACCAGGATGTTTAAAAAAAAAAAAAAGGGGGACATTGTAACAGAAGACTTCACACTGAAGGGATGTCTACATATACAGTTGCACTGCAGGAGATCAGACTAGATGATCATGATGGTCCCTCCTGACCTTAAAGTCTATGAATTTGCCCCTTCATATTACATGTTGCTCTGTAGGCTACTGGGTGCTGGTGCTGGAATGTTGGTCTTACAGATCACTTTGTCAGTC
>NC_133769.1:339884966-339900090 GCF_003597395.2 Chelonoidis abingdonii
AGATTAGAAGGACTGGAAATAGATCCTCTCATAGCTGAGAGAACACAGAACAGACAAAGACCCAAGACCAAGAAACACCCCCAAATTCCCTCTCTTAAGCTTTGAAAAATCCAGTTTCCTGACTGGTCCTCTTGTCAGGTGTTTGGTTCCCTTTGTTAACCCTTTACAGGTAAAAGAAACATTAACCCTTAGCTATCTGTTTATGACAGCCTGTCAGGCACTAACTGAGAGTATGTCTACACAGCAAAAAGAGACCTGTGGTAGTGAGTGTCAGAGCCCCAGTCAACTGACTGGCTCATGCTGCCTGACTAAAATAGCAGTGTAGGCATTCAGGCTCAGGCTGGACTCCAGGCTCTGAAACCCAGTGAGGAAGAAGTGTCTCGGAGTCCAGGCTCGAGTCCAAGCCCGAACACCTACACTGCTATTTTTCGCACCATGGCGTGAGTCCCACAAGCCCAAGTCAGTGACCCAGGCTGTGATGCTTGTGACAGCAAGATTTTTTTGCTGTGTAGATGTATCCACAGAGGAACTAGTCCACCCCTTCACAGCACAAGAAGAACTTCATGGCTGTGATGAGCTTTTAGGCTATTCATGTGTACCATCCACGGGCAACTTCACTGTGGGGCTCCTGCACGTTACGGATAACTTCATTAATCCTTTCCATAAACTCAAAAGGTCCTTCCCATGATTTCTGCATTTTGTGCTTTTTCACTGGGTTTAACAAATTAATACTAAATCCCCCTAAATACTAAATACTGATCTTTCACAGTACCATTCTGGCTGCAAAAAAATTACAGTCTAAGGCAGAGGGCGTAGCAAATTTCATAGTGGATGCAGATGCAGGAGGGCTCTGGGTAGCTTCTCACTGCTCCTGCTAAGTGCCTGATCCAGGGCCCACTGAAGAAAATAGCAAGACTCCAATTGACTTTTATGGACTCTGGATCAGCCCTTAAGAACTGGGGCCACAACTTAATGTTGTTAAACATTTTCTGATTAACATCGTATTTGATTCCATAGGCCTTCCTACTCATTAAGGATTGGCCCTTTTGCATGTTTATAAAAGAACATAATTTACAGATCTGTCTTATTTCTTACTAAATATAGTGGGAGGGGCAGTCCCTCTGAGATAATGCTGGCTCTCCGACTGCAGCAATGGAGGATAAGCAGTTAGTCATCCTGTACATTGTTTTTAACTTTTATAGTGCTCAAAGACAGACCCTGTATATACACACCCTATGTTTCTGTACATTCTTTGCAAGAACTGGAATGCTGCAGTGTGTAACTTTGCGTGATGGTTTATAATCTATGTAACAGAATTTACTGTATTTGTGACCTATTTAAGGAGAGTGCAACTGCTTTTCACCTTGTGCTAATGACTAGTATATGAAATGCTAATTTGCTTTGCAGCTTTGTGCTACAAAAGCTCAGGTATTCAAATCCTTCAATCAGCACCTAGTTTGCACACTGGACTGAATAACTGCTCTAGTCTGACAACTTTCAGACATCTTTGCTGGGAGCCAGCTAATTAAAATGAAGCTGCTAGTTAAAGTGGTGTCCATGTTTTCAATATTAACCTGTGTTTTCAGGGAGTTTGTGCCCCAGGGTTTGTGAATCACATTTGACTGATCTGTAATGGAAGAGATGAGGGCTCAAATGGTTTGGCACTTAATTGGTCAACCTGCTTAAATGTATAAGGTTACCTGATCCCCTCCACTGTGTAGAGTGGAGGGGAACAAAATAGAAAAGCACCCAGACGTGGGAGCAGTGCCTTCACGGTGTGCTCCTTCCTAATCTTGGTGACGGGACAGCCCTAAATGAAAAAAAACATGGTCAGGGATGTGTGACTCCTGAAGCGATGAGAGACAACCGCTCTGTGACAGTGTTGCCCATAAATCTATTGAGATCATCCGGTCAGTGCTGCATTACTTAGGTTGCCTCTCCCATTACAGAAATACCCCATGAGGTTGGTTGAGGTCAGCTGTGGGTGGTCAGCATTAGTAGTCATGCTGTCATGCATAGGGTGGTCAGATGAGGGGTGGGGTGTGGGAGGAGGTTGGGAACCATTGTGGAGGCACATGGCCTCTCTGGAAATATTCACGGGCCTCCAGGACTCTCCTGTACAGAGGGCTCAGGACAAGGACCTCACACACTTCCCATTACAGAGGAGAAATTCTGCCATCCCAACAGTTCTTTGAAGAAATAAGTCCAGGAAAGAGGACTTGGGGAGATTCCTGGTCCATATGATGTTTTTTCTTGCGCAGGGGACAGTGTGCCCATTGACTGGCAAGAAAATATAATAGGATGTTGTTTGGTTCTGGTTTTATATGCTTTTGCACACTTTTCCAAAAAAAGTTCAGTGCTTAAGGACGAAAAATCTGAAGGCAATTTGTAACCTATCCACCAACAATGTTTGCATTTTGTTGTTTTGGCTATTGCTGAGAGAAAAAAGTGCAAGTAATCATATTTTTGCCTCTTTTTCTGTTTTGAAAGTTAATATTAAAATCCTTATTTGTAAGGTACTATGGGCAAAATCCTGTTCCCACTGAAGTCAGTGGGAATTTTGCTATTTACTTTAATGTTATTAGATTTTACACCTTTAAATAAGGATAGAATATTATTATTTATTCATTGTAGTTCAGTATTCCTTTCTAATAAATTGATAACCCAAACTGATATTCAACTCTATTTGAGTAAATGGGGCCTCATTCAAAATTCTGCCATCAGAACTACACAGTTTTGCATTGTGGTCTTATAACCCAGTATATAAACTCTGTTCAAAGTCAGATTTATTCTAATAGAGATAACTTTAAAGGGGGTTATGAATTTTTCACTGCAATTCTGGCTCTGCCTGGGCATGTACCTTTTATGACTATAAATAAGGTTATTAGTGCCATTGTCAAACAGTATTAGTGCATGGGAGTGTTTTCTCTTCAGTCCTTTGTTATTTTGAAGAATTGCTATCATGTTCCTGGTAAAATTAATTGATAGTGATGGGACCGTTCATTTACACTTTTATCCAGAGAAAAGCACCATTTTGAGAGCTGAGAGCTAATGCATGGTGTTGGGGGTCTGTATATTAGAGAACAATCTGTGTCCAGAGCTTTGTAAAATCCCTGTATTTTTATTCTAGAGACCAGATCTTCAGTTGATGTAAATTGAAGTAGCTCCACTGAAGTCAATGGAAGGACCTCAATTTATATCAGCTGATGATCTGCCCCAGATGCAATTTTAGAGCCCTGTGGGGATGCAAAATTTATATGCGCAGCCAATCCACGATCTGCAAACATGGTCCGTGGATATCCACAGATTTGCAGGGCTTTATGGATTTTATTTACTTAATCTTTTGAAGTTTTCTATAGGTTTTTTTTTTAATGGTTTTTTAAAATAAAATCCATAAAGCTTTTTACACACTTAGGTAGGGCTCAGTCTTGCTTGCGTTGATATCAATGGGAGTTTGCTATTGGCATTATTGCAGCATTGTCAGCCCCAATGGTTCCAAAATTAGGAACCCCCAGCCCAAAAAGAATCATGATATTATTACAATAATAAATTGTTTGTGTTGGTTTTTGTATTGTTGAATTCCTGTCTGACTTTTGAGCCTTTAGGATTCACGTTTTGAAGCTTTCCTCCACAACAAGGGATCTAAAACTTTTTTTAAAAAATGAATGTTGAGATTCCCATAGAATCATATGACTCCAGGAGCTGGAACTTCAAGAAGAATATCTAATATTTAATTCACAATTAAAATGGGAGGGGGATTTGCAACACTGTTAATGGGAGCAGAATTAGGTCCATTTTTTTTTGTCTACACACACACACACACACACACACACACACACACAGTAGTTAGAATATCATATGTAGTGCAATACACTGTACCGTAGGCAATTTTATATATTGTGATGGGCAAGGCCAGATGGCTACAGTAAAGTACTGAGAAACAGGTATGTTAGCCCCAACAAATCCCTAGGACCATGTAACAAATGGCAGTTGCTCCAGGTTAATCAAGGCACCTGGAGCCAATTAAGACCTTTTAAGAAGGCAGTGGAGATAGCTACTTTAATTAGAACACCTGCAGCAATCAGGGCAGGCTAATCAGGGCACCTGGGTTTAAAAAGGAGCACACCAATCAGGCAGGGAGGAGCCAGAGGAGAAGGAGTGCGAGTGAGGAGCTGGGAGCCAAGAAGGCAAGGAGCTGAGAGTGAGAGAATGTACTGCTGGAGGATTTAGGAGATAAGAGCATTATCAGACATCAGGAGGAAGATCCTGTGGGAGGATAAAGAAGGTGTTTGGAGGAGGCCATGGGGAAGTAGCCCAGGGAGTTGTAGCTGTCAGCAGCTGTTACAGGAGGTACTATAGACAGCTCAATCCACAGGGCCCTGGCCTGGAACCCGGGTAAAGGGCCGGGGGCCTGGGTTTCCCCCAAACCTCCCAACTCCTGATCAGACACAGGAGGAGTTGACCCAGACTGTGGGGAAGATCACGGAGGTGAGCAAATCTGCCAAGAAGCGCAGGACCCACCAAGGTAGAGGAGGAACTTTGTCACAATATATATAAATATATATATACACAATATTAATATATATACAAAATATTAATCTGACATTTAGAGGATCACCACTGTCAGCTGCTGCAGACCTTGCAGAGGCATTAGCCCAGGGGTCGGCAACCTCAGGCACGCAGTTCGCCAGGGTAAGCACCTGGCGGACTGGACCAGTTTGTTTACCTGCCACGTCGGCAGGTTCAGCCGACTGCAGCTTCCACTGGCCATTGTTTGCTGTCCCAGGCCAATGGGGGTGGCTGGGAAGCCGCGGCCAGTACATCCCTCGACCCACACCACTTCCCACAGCCCCCATTGGCTTGGGACGGCAAACCTCAGCCAGTGGGAGCCGCGGTCGGCCGAACCTGCCGATGCGGGCACTTAAACAAACTGGCCCAGCCTGCCAGGGTGCTCACCCTGGCGAGCCGTGTGGCAGAGGTTGCTGACCCCTGCATTAGCCTCTGATTCTGTGCAAGATGATTTTGGCAAGAACTGTAGTCCTTGTATGATATTGCTTGTAAGGAGACAGCACTTGATAGTAGATAGAAGGTATGTATTGAAAATAGAGCCAGAAGTCGCTGTGGAGGTTGCTATACAGTAGAGAATGAATCTTGCCCCAAAAATGGGTAAACAGTTTGGCTGATTTTTGAGTATTGTTCCCTATCATCATCACAATTAAATGCTTTATCAGGATGTTTCTATAAATTGTGTGGTTACTCCACTTTTAAACCCTTTGCAGTCATTTTAATATGTCTGATACTTTACTGTATGTTTGTCTTGTCCAGCTTAATACTTACGCAGTTCCTCTCCTCCCGCCCTCTGATTAGTCCCATTGCACTCTTACGCCATCACCAGGGTCCAATTCTCCCAGAATCTACACACAGGTGGACCACTGCTCCTGCACAGAGATCATTGTAAGTTCTGCAACAGCTGCAGAGAAGAAGTCAGTAGGCAGAATCTGACCCTAATTCCTTGTTTTCAGATGCTTATCACCTTTGAAAATGTCTCCCTGGGGCTGCAATTGCTCTCAGGCCACAGGATGGAAAAGATACTAAAAAATAATATATAGCGGCATCACCCCTCAGCAGTGAGTGTGTGAAAAGCAAGTGAAGCTCTATGGTAGCTTGTCAGAGAGCATGCTGGGTAGAGCAAGAGCTACCCAGGGCAGACATGGATATTATAAGGTTGAAAAAAAGGAAATACAGCACCAGGTACCCTTCTGCATGTGACTGTCAGGGCCTTTCAGCACATATTTCAGAGCCTAGAGCAATAAGATTGTTTACCTTAGTCGGTCACCTTTCCATCCTACTCTTGCAGGACATCACTCTCCTTTGGGAGGAACTCTGGATAAAAACATTACTTAGGCCTGAAACCTGCAAGAAACTTTTGTGCAGGCAGGTGGGCATCTGCATTTGCCCAGACCCCCACAGACTTCAGTGGGGCTCTGTGAGAGGGCAGGGAGCATCTATGCAGAGCTCCTTCCTACTAAATCTGGACCTTATTGAGGGCTGTTTTCTACAGGCCCAGAAGTAACGTTCATCTCTGAATTAGACTCTGAGCATCGTAAGAGCGGAATCCACAACTTCCTCCTGGATTTTTTTGAATAATCACTAATAACGTTCGGGCCAAATATTACATGATTACTGTAAAAAGGTTCATTTTGTGGTTGTTGCCACACACACTATTATTGGATAGCTTTGCCGAAATTAATTCAGCAAAGGCACTAAAAATGGGTCTGCCATGCTTGCCTGTATGTTTGTAAAGCACCAAGAGACACTGCTCCTCAGTGGGGCCTTTTGGACACTCCCATAATCAGATAATAAATCATTATAATAATGCCAGTGGTCACTATATTCTGAACTTTACAAAGGGGGTAGGTAGTATTACAACATTATAGGTGGCATTTTCCAAAGCACTCAGCATTGGCTTAACTCTGTTCCCATTGAAGTCAGTGGTAAAACTCCCATTGACTTCAACAGGAGCTGAAGGTTTTTGGAAATCCCACCCTATTATTTTTCATTTTTCAAGGAGTTACAAGTACTTTAGAGCAGTGGGACTTAGAACCACCAAAAAAAAAGGAGGGTGGTGGTGGAAAGAGTGATAGGCAAAAAGGTAAGCCCATCATGAAAAGAAGAAGAACTAATAATAAAAAGCATTAAAGAAAGCAAAGGCCCAGAGCAGTGATGTCATAAAGCATAAGTCCCAATTCTGTACCTTAGCGTCCAAAATCTGGGTGCCTGCATGAAACCTCCAAGCTTAATTACCAGTTTAGATCTGATAGCGCTGCCACCAGCCAGAAATTCCAGTGTCTGGCTCACTCTGGTCTCCCCAAAACCTTCCCTGGGGACCCCAAGACTCAGATGCCCTGAGTCTCACAACAAAGGGAAATAACCCACTTCCCTTCCCCCTCTTTACCTCCTCCCAGATCTTCCCTGGGTACACTAGGAGATTACCCTGCTTCAATTCCTTGAAACACAACACAGAGAGATCAGTTTCTCTGACCCTCCCTCAGAGTCCCTGCAAATGCAAGCTTTGTAACTCTAACACAAAGAGATTTCCCCTCCCTTCGTTCCTTAGCCTTAATCAGAGAAAAAAAATCAAACAGGTCTTAAAAAAAGAAAGCTTTATATAAAAGAAAGAACAAGACATACAAATGGTCTCTGTATCAAGGTGACAATATACAGAGTCATTGGATTAAAAGAAAACAAAATGAATAAACAGCCTTATTCAAAAAGAAATACAATTTAAAACATTCCAGCAAACTACACACATGTAAATACAAAAACAATATAAAAACCTATATTGTCTTATACCTGTACTTACAACTGGGAAACAGAAGATTTTAAAGCCTGGAGATAGAGAGATCACTCTCAGAGCCGAGAGAGCAACAGAGACACAGACAAAGGACACACACCCAAAAATTCCCTCCCTGAGCTTTGAAAAATCCAGTTTCCTGATTGGTCCTTTGGTCAGGTGTTTGGTTCCCTTTGTTAACCCTTTACAGGTAAAAGAAACATTAACCCTTAGCTATCTGTTTATGAAAAGTGGTCCCCAGCCTTTTTCGTCTGATGGGCGCTGGATGACGAGCCACCTAGGACTGTGGCCGGTGGACGAACATTCACCAAAATGCTGCGAGAAGCGGCACTGTCAATAGGCATCGCAGCCAAAATGCCGCCAACAAGCAGCGTCATCCATTTCAGCCGCATTTCGGCAGTGACGGCTCTGGATGACGCTGCTTCTCAGCGGCATTTCGGCAGATGCTTGTCCACTGGACAGTTCGTGGGCGCACATAGATGCCCTGGCGGGAACCATGGCACCCATGGGCACCACATTGAGGACCACTTGCCTAGATAGTGTCTGTGCTGTAATGATCTGCTGGCAAAACTGGAGATCAAAGACATCTATATTTAAGCTTTGCCAATAATAGCAGTAAGCATGCAAGTCCCATTTGAAAGTAGAACACACACATAAACAAGCCCACATTACGTATGTCACAGATTACAGCAAACACATGGGAGGAATTGAGGAATAAATCAAATTACGGATGCCAGGCAGAAATATGAGTTTTGGTATGAAAAACAGGAGTCTATGAGGTCTGTTTTGCATTGCTCAATAACTCTGTTGGATATAAAAAGCTACATCTGGAAAGCTGTTGTTGGTTTTGGACATCTAGATGTGTTGCTTCTGGTTGACATGTGCTGGAGGGCAAGAAAAACTAGCATAGCTCTCTGAGCACAGTTTCATAAAGAGACATCTTATTCCGAGAAGAGTAACTCACTACTGTGCTTTACCTCTTTATCCATTTCCTCAAAACTGTTTGAATTAAACAGGAACTAGCAAAGCCTTTCCCCGCAAACATTCCAAACAAACAGTATTGTAAATAGTCTGATTTAAAAGCAGTTTTCATCTGAAAGTTGTGGTTTAAAAAATAAAAAATCCCAAATCCAGGAAATTCAAAGTTAAGGTTACACTTAAAAAAACAAGCATAGAGAAGTATGGGAACTTAACTCTGTTTTGGAGGGTGAGGAGCCATCTCTTTATTTGTATAAACAAACTGTACTTTAGAAATGTGAAATAAATATCTGTGAACATAAAGCTACAGAAAAAGCCAGGAAAAAGAGCAAGATAAATAACTGAGAGGAAGAGAGGAACTTCCATACAAGAAGAGACTGAAAAAGCCTAACAGATGGGAATGTAAAGAATAAGAGGGATATGTAAAATGATGCACGGTATAAAAAATTAAATTTAATTGTTCTTTTCACCCTCTTCCAGAATACAGGATAGAACCTGATTTAAATAAAAAGCAACACTGTCATAGGTCTCACCCCCACTCTGAACTTTAGGGTACAGATGTGGGGACCTCCATGGACACTTCTAAGCTTAATTACTAGCTTAGATCTGGTCTCGCTGCCACCATCCAGAATTTCTGAGTACCTGGATCATCCCTTTCCCCCCAAAACCTTCCCCTCCCTGGGTAGCCTTGAAAGACTCCTCCACCAATCCCCTGGTGAGTCCAGATCCAATTTCCTTGGATCTCAAAAAACAGGGAAAAAAATCAATCAGGTTCTTAAAAGAAGGCTAAAGAAAAGAAAGGTAAAAGAAAGGAAAAAAAAACAACCTCTGGGGAATAGCATATCAGCTAATCTCACAGACACTAGATGAAAACATAGGATGTTCCCCTGGGCAAAAATCTTAATACACACAAGAATACCCAATTTGATAATTTCCTTAATGGCACCAAGACAAGTCACAAAAGACTTGTCCTGCAAGGTGCTGAGCATTCTGGCCCAGTTTCAGCAAGGCGCGTAAGCATGATTTTTAAGCATGTGAGTGAGCCCACCTGTGACTCAGCTTAGCATTTGACAGGATCAAGCCTTTTCTCTCTAGGTTCTGTGGCCCCTTGTCTGTTACCTAAACTACCATAACTGTCTCTTCAAGAGCTTGATTGCCTCTTATCTCTTTCTGCTCCAGGCCATTCCACACAACAGCCAAAATGATCTTCCTGGCTCCTCCTACAGACCCTTTTTGTCCCTATTCTCTCTACCCATGTGCTTCAACTTCTCCTTCCTTTTAATTTTTAGGCTTTGTGCTTTACCACGAACCAGCCTGCATCTCTCGGCTCTTCACTCCGTCACCTTCTCCTTCATGCACTTCTGCTGCCAACGTGCCCCTGCTTTGCTGAACCTTTCATTCCTTCCCACGACAGGCACTATAACTTTTTTCATGCACAATCTCTTCTGGAAGAATGTGCCGTCTTGTTGCTTCCTCTTTGAATCCCTCTAAAAATTCATTTCTCCTGGCTGGCTTGCTTGTGGTAACAGCTCGCTCCTGTCTTTGGACCTCACCTCTAGTGAATCCTTTGTTTATTTACGCTTATACATACAATTTTAAGCCTGCATTTATAGGTATGAATCCAATGCCAAAGCCCTTGCTTAATAACAATATGGCGCAAACGCAGCTGCTTTAGTCACTTTCTTTATTATCCCATGTCCTTCTCCATTCCCCTATTCCTTGTCTATGATTTCTCCTGTTCATGGCTGAGCATAACTGAGAACAGGGAACTTGCCCTTTTCTATGATATATTTTAGCATCTCATAGGCCCCAATGCGTACTGTGCCAAGTAATTAGTCAATTTATTAAGAGTGTTTGAAAGTAATAGACCGAGGACAGAAGCTATCTGGATTTGGGTTGCTAAGTTACTGAAATGCTTTGTATAAACCCTACACATCTTTTTTTTTTCTTTATTAAATGTGTTCTGACTCAAATGTAAACTTCTTTGGAATAATATTGAAATACGTGTTTCAAGCTATATTAAGAGCAAGGCACTAAAGAACCAAGATTACAAAGCTCACCCAGTGATCATGTTCCCTCATATCTTTATAAAATGCTTAAGACACTGTCAATGTATGTGTTAGATGTTGGCACATATAATCAAACAGGGACCCGTGCCTGTTTGTGTGTGTAGGCTGGTTCGGTAAGCAATGGCTCTGATAAGTTGTCTCATGGGCTGGTCGTAACACTATCGTCACGATACCTATATTTGCGAGCGTTAAACCGTTTTTCAACCCTGCACCCGTCCACACAATGAGGTTGCTTTATTTGATATAGAAGCGCCTCTTTAAACCAGTTTTCGTACTCCTTCCTGACGAGAGGAAGGTAGCCGCGAATCAGTATTTACCATATCGGATTAAGGTTAGTGTGGTGCAATCTGACGGTGATTGGCCTCCGGGCGGTTAGTCCACAGCTGCAGCCCACTGTGACCGACTCGCATGCAAGCAATCTGATAACTCGATGGGTACTGGCAGGTGAAACAGGAAAAGCACCTGCGAACTTTTTGATTACATTTTCCTGATTTGCTCACGTGGAGCTCTCGATCAGCATGGGTGGTGATGAGCAGTCCTCAAAATCCAAAAAGAGCTCCAGCCAGGACGTACGGGAAGATACTGGATCTGATTGCTGTATGGGGAGACAAATCTGTCTATCAGACATGGTGCTGGGGCAATGAACAGCAGCATCCTCTCCCTCCCTTCCCCAGGTGGCAGACGGTACAGTGCAGTAGGACTGGTAGCCGTCCTCATCATCAGCCCATGAGTGCTCCTGGCTGGCCTCAGGTGAGGTCGGCCGGGGGCGCCTGGGTAAAAATAGGAATGACTCCCGTTATTCCGGCAGATGGTACAGAACGGCTGGTAACTGTCCTCATCATAGCAACTGGGGGCTGAACTCCATCAGCCCCCCCTTTCATGTCTAAAGAAAAGATTCTGTACTGCCTGGACTATCATAGCAGCGGGATGCTGCGCTCCTCTCCCCTCCACCATTTAATGTCCTGCCTGGACTATCATAGCAGCTGGAGGCTGCCTCCCCTCATTTTTATCTCACTAAAAAGTCAGTGTTTCTTATTCCTGCATTCTTTATTACTTCATCACACAAATGGGGGGACCCTGCAATGGTAGCCCAGAAGGTTGGGGAGGAGGGAAGCAACGGGTGGGGTTGTTGCAGGGACACCCCCTAGAATGGCATGCAGCTCATCATTTCTGTGGGATCTGACACGGAGCGGCTGTGCTCTCTGATTCTCTGATACACTGGTTCTCTAGTACACTTGCCCCATATTCTAGGCAGGACTGACTCTATTTTTAGATACAACATAAGGAGGGAATGACCAGGGGGTCATTCCCATTTTTGTCTTTGCGCCCCCCGGCCGACCTCAGCGAAGGTCAGCCAGGAGCACCCATGACAGCAGCAGACGGTACAGAATGACTGATAACCGTCATCTCATCGCCAATTTACAATGGCACAGCAGACGGTACAGAACGACTGGTAACATGGTCTCTGCTACCTTGCAAAGGCAAATGAATGCTGCTGTGTAGCGCTGCAGTACCGCCTCTGTCAGCGGCATCCAGTACACATACGGTGACAGTGACAAAAAGGCAAAATGGGCTCCATGGTTGCCATGCTTTATGGCGTCTGCCAGTGCAATCCAGGGAAAAAGGGCGCAAATGATTGTCTGCCGTTGCTTTCACGGAGGAAGGAATGAGTGACGACATTTACCCAGCAGAATCACCCGCGACACTGTTTTTGCACCATCATGCACCCATCAGGCACTGAGATCTCAACCCAGAATTCCAATGGGCAGGGGGAGACTGTGGAAACTATGGGATAGCTACCCACAGTGTAACGCTCCAGAAATCGACACTAGCCTCGGTACATGGATGCACACCACCGAATTATTGTGCTTTGTGTGGCCACGTGCACTTGACTTTATACAATCTGTTTTACAAAACCAGGTTATGTAAAATCGGAATAATCCTGTAGTGTAGACGTACCCATGGCTACATACAGAACCCCATCTGCTCTTTCCATGTAATACTTTGTAGAAAGTGGAAGTAAAATTGAAATCCTAGTGGTCTGAATGCTGTGTATCCCACCAGGCTAGTTAGTTGCCAGAGACCATGAGGGTTTTAGAGATTTTGAAATTCTTTCCAGTCCTGAAATGTCAATCTTGAAAATTTTCACAAACCAATAATCCTAAACAATTTTGAAGCAGGTCAATCCAGAAATTTTGTTTTGATTTAGACCTAAAATTCTGAAATAAAAAGTCATTTCAAATAAAGAAATCACCCAAAACTTTTTGTTTAGAAAATGTTGAAACAGAACTTTTTGACAATTTCAAAACCTTTTCCAAAAATCTTTCCAATCAGTATTCTGTTGAATTTGACCCTTTCTTACAAACAGATTTTGTTTTGACCTAATCAATCTTCCCTGATTTAAAAAAAAAACAACAGTGTTTCATCAGAAAGTTCTGTGCGTGTGCATAAACCCTATTGACTTCAGTGAATGTTAGCCTCATTTTATACTTTCCTAAAAGTGGCACTTTGTAAGTTAACATCGGCAGACCCTAGTTGTCAGGGTTTAATCTGGGACCTCTGAAGCTTAATGCATGAGTCTCTACTACATGAGCTAAAAAGCCACATGTCTTCTAGCTCATGCTGTAGCAGACTTATCAATCTCTGACTGGGCTAGGTGTTGCTAGAGGGGGACAGAGTGCCATACCATAAAGGCATGAGTTATGTAAGCATTGGCATGATTTTAATAATTATAACAGCAATATTACATAATCCTCTTGATCAATTTTGCTATGTTTTTCCCTATGAAAGCAGAATTAAGCCACAATCATTTCAACACAATACGTGGATTTTTCCTGTGTACATATGTACACACTGTGAGCTAGAATCTGACCTCAAATGTTTATATGAATCAGTTGCCTGTAGGCAAAAATCTGTTCAGTGAATTACAGCTCCCAAGATGTATTGTCAAGTAGTCATGCTCAGCAGATTACAGTATATGCTGCTACTTGTCACTGCCTAGAGATAAAGAGGAGAAGTAGAGATGCTACAGGTGAGTGCTACATGTTCACGCAGGATTGAAATGTGACCCACATTTACATTTGTTCAGTATAACCTAATATATTTGGTATTTAAATGTTTGGTATTTTTATTGAGAAATGTCTTGTAAGGCAAGAATGCATAGAGGCTAAAAACATTCATAGGCTGTGTAATAAATAAAACATGAATAGTCTTGTATATTGGGAGAGTCTGTCAAACGTCTTCATCTTAAACTTAAACCTGTCTACCCTTCACGTGTCCAGATAGCTGTCAGTGAAGTCCCAGTCCCTCATTCACCAGAGCATTACTCCAGTTTTATGCCAGTGTAATTCCATTGAAATCATTGCAGTTATGTTGGCATAAAACTGGAATCACATAGTAATGAATCAGGCCCATAATGCTAACTTTAACATTCCAAGCAATGTCGTGGGAACAGAATTACAATGTGATAAGAACAAGATTGCTCACCTTAAGGAAGTTGTTTTGTGAGAGAGAAGCTCTTAGGGCTGGTCTACACTATAGAAGTAGGTCAATGTACGGCAGTTTACATTGGCTTAACTGTTTAGTGTAAACACTTACAATATTGCTCCCACCTATGTAACTCGTCCACTTCACTGACTTAATAACTCCACCTCTGTGAGAGGTGTAGTGCTTAGCTCAATGTAGTTAGTGTGACACAGTGTCAGTGCAGACTCGGCATTGCTTACATGGACTGCTGCTGCCTTTCTGAAACTGTACCACAGTGCCCCACACTGACAGTTAAATCAGTGCAAGCGCTTCTGGTGAGCATGCACACCGTTGACACATGCAAAAACGATTTAATATCTGTGGTAGCTGTACATTGACGTAACTTAATTTAACTTAATTTTGTAGTGTAAACTTGTCCTTACTCAGATTTTAAGGCCAGGAGGAACTGTTATGGTCATCTAGTCTTCCCTGTTGTATTTCACAAACCATCAAATTTCACCAAGTGTTATCTTCATCAAGCCCATAATTTCTCTTGAGCTAAAGTATTTTTTTAATTCAATTTTGATGTAAAGATGTCAAGTGAAGGAGAATCCGCCACATCTGCTGGTAAGTTGTTCCAATGGTTAATTACCCTCCTTGTTAAATATTTACATCTTATTTCCAGTCTGAATTTGCATAGCTTCATCTTTGAGCCTTGGGAGCTTGTGATGCTCAAATATTTATATTTGCAATAATAGCAGAGGAAACAGATGAGGAATACTGGCTAAGAACATTTCTTTAACTGAATTTGCACTATTGTGAAAGATTCCCTCGACCCTTCTTTAAGTGAAATTAGGTGTAGTTGAACTTTTAAATGTAGGCCAACCTAAGGAGATTTTCTCAGTTATGTGACTAACCATAATTCAGAATTCTCAAGACAATCTTACATTTAATAAAACATAATATAACATATTAGGGGCATATCCTGAGATATCTCCAAACTCAAAGCAAAGTATGATGTAGTGGTGTAGGATTTGATTTCTTGCTCTCTGCAAAGTTGCCCTAGCACAGGGTTTCCCTTATAAAGAAATTATCTCCCAGCATGCCTTCCTGGGGCTGGACTTTTAAATTTGGTTGGGCCAAGCAGATGTGATGCAGAGATGGTTATTTTGCAATTGGCAAAGACTGGCTGCATCTCTCTCTGTCCCACCTGATAAGTAACTGTTATCAGCTGTTCCCCTGATTTCTCCCCCCCCCC
>NC_133769.1:339901432-339913995 GCF_003597395.2 Chelonoidis abingdonii
CTGGACTTTTAAATTTGGTTGGGCCAAGCAGATGTGATGCAGAGATGGTTATTTTGCAATTGGCAAAGACTGGCTGCATCTCTCTCTGTCCCACCTGATAAGTAACTGTTATCAGCTGTTCCCCTGATTTCTCCCCCCCCCCTTTCTTATAGCTGAAAAGATTTTCAAACAAAACTTAGGGGTAATGATCTCTTGCGATTTACAACTTTCCACTCCCCAACATCATATATCTATGATAGAGTGGCCACAGATCTACAATATCTATTGCACCATAAGCTCTAGGAAAAAGTGAGACCAAGACGTGGGTGAGCAGATCATTTGCATTTAGGTCCCTGTTTCTTCCTCTCACTTCAAGCTCTGTTCTACAGGTTCTGTTTGTGGAGTGGTTGCACAGTCCCTCCTTTCCTCCTCTTCCTCACCCAATCTAACCATCCTGAGGATCTGGCGTGGAGCCACTTTATAATGGTTTATAAGGACCTTAAAAGTTCTTGACTTCTGCTTTATAGGGAGTGGGAAGTGAGTTAAAAGGAAATAGTAATTTTTTTGGGAAAAAGTCAATTGGAAGTCATCGTTTTTAATGAGACATTTAAAGAACAAGCTACAGAGTCAGAAATAGCTAAAGGCTCTGGAAGAATCCTACAATACTGTGTTTAAAACAGTTCCATTTCTTAAAATGAATGCCCCTGGTATAGCTTGCAGGGGTGGCAATTTTTGTCCCCGGAGAACATTTCTGACATTGCTTAACATGCAGGTGACATGAGAAAACTTTGGCAGAGGTCTCTGTGTGTATTATGATATGTATGTGTTCTGCAGTTCTGGAAAATGTTAGCATGTGTTGTCAGTTAATGGTTACAGAAGAAATGCTGCTTTTACAGCATGCCAAAAAGGATGAAAAATAGAAAATGATATCATCTTGTTTACAAGGAGCTGTAATGAAATTCAGACATTTGCAGAGATTACTGAGGCACAGGATCAGATGGCTGAAGGAGCTGTCTTCCAGCTGTTCAGTCACCCATTGTGAAAATTATATGTCCCAGTGAAAGGGTGAAGCATTAGTAATACCATGCCTCTGATCCAGATCTTCACAGCTATGTTTAAAGGTCCTGTGACCATTATTATTCCATAGGATTGGATTTTGTTTGTTTAATCACTGTATCATATAGCGCTCCATAATGTCTAAATCTTTCTAGATGTTCATTTAACTAAACTTCTGTATTTTTGTCTTGACAATGGACTCTTTCTTGATCTAACAAAATTAGTACTTTAACAAAAGAAAATGATCTGACCATACAACTGAAAGTAAAGAAGAATGTCCAGTTATCATGCCTTCCTGCTAGTTTCATTCACTCTGAGGGAACTCTCTCCCTTCTTGCATAGGTACACAGGGTCCTCTCATGGTGGGACTGGTGCTGAGCTGCAGCACAAAAGGGAGGGCGGCAGATTTGGGTGGGGAGCCCCTCTACTTGATGGATCCCATCCCAAGAGATATGTCCTGTCACAGCAGGACACACAGGGAAGAATCAAGGCCCTGTAGTCTGGAGGAGATGATTCCTTCCAGCTTGTCTCCTACCTGAGTTGCGCTGGGGTCCAGAGAAGAGATTTTAGCCTATAGTCCTTTTTCTGTTGACTTTCTTTTCTGGGAGATTGGTGTGCTAGATTTGACCCTGCTTTGAGGAATTTGCAGCCCAAGCTGGACATCACACACAGGGAGCAAAAATCACAGAGTAAATCTATAATAATAAAGTCCCCATAAGGACACTGAGGATGTGTTAGAGTGGAATAGAATCTGGAATTTTAACCAGCCCCTTCCAAAGGACTAAATTGCCCAGCTGGATAAAAAATACCTGTGGTGGTGTCTCCACCACCCTCCAAGTCTTGCCCCTATAACTTAGTAGATTTGAAGACCAGAGTTGATTCCTGTGTCAGACATCTTGCAGAATGCAGGCAGGAGAATATCACCCAGTAACAGAATGTAAGTGTGGTGTGCTATTTTAATTCACGCAATTATAATGTAACATTGTCAAGATCACGGTGAAGACATGGGCTGTAACTGGTGGAAGGGAGGTCTCTAAGGCTCAGAAGGTGAACTGAGTTAGTGAGTGTAGATTGAGAAGCAATGTACAGGAGGACAGGCTAGTCATTAGTTGATCACAATGGTCACTGCTGACCTTAAAGTTTGGGTGTAGTCTAGTGGATAGAGCACTGGACTGGGTCTTAGGAGATGTTTGGTTCAATTTCTGGCTTAGCTACTGGTTCTCAGGGTGACCGTGGGCAAGTCATTTCACTGCCTTCTGCTTCAGTTTCTCCAGCTGTAAAATGGAGGTATTATCACTTTGTAAAGTGCTTTGAGCTCTGCAGATGAAAAGCGCTATATAAGAGCTAGGTATATGCATACATTCCCAGGGCAGAAGACCATTGTGATCATCTAGTCTGACCTGCTTATAACACTTCCTCAGAATAATTCCTAGAGCATGTCTTTTAAGAAAATCATCCGGTCTTGGAATTAAAAATTGCCTGGGATGGAGAATCCACCACGACTCTTGGTAACTTGCTCCAATGATTAATTGCTCCAAGGGGATGGGGAGTGCTGAGGCGCTTGTTCTCCTGCCTGGGCTTTACTGGCAGGTAGCCCTGCACAGAGAAAATATCTTGTTGGTGGGCTCTGTGCTCCATGCCTTGCCTGTTTCCTGAAGCTCCACTGTGGAGTCTGCATTTTAGATATACATATTGTTCCTAAAATTAACGCGTGGTATGAAACAACCACCCCATGCCCCCTAAATGCCTACCTAAATGCCGCCTCTGCATTCTACCGTACATGAACATACATCTCTACCTCGATATAACGCTGTCCTTGGGAGCCCAAAAATCTTACCACGTTATAGGTGAAACCGTGTTATATTGAACTTGCATTGATCCACCGGAGTGCGCAACCTGCCCACCCCCAGAGCACTGCTTTACCATGTTATATCCAAATTCATGTTATATCGGGTGGCGTTATATTGAGGTAGCGGTGTATTTATTGCTAGGTAAACATTTGTAGCAACATTCATTAAAAAGTCATGGGCAAGATTCTGAAATCCAGTGGCACTGTGGCGGTGTATAGGGACTGTAATTTCATCATAAACTGCCAGCAGAGAAAGCCCTGGTGTAGGAGGAACACTCTGTGCTTCTGTTTGGCCCTCCTTCTTGGTAGGGAGGTTATGGGAGCAGGAAAAGGGCATAGTGGCGCTCCACTAAAGACCCTATGCCAGTGGTGTAGCTTAGAGCTGACTGGCAGCACCTCTAAATGGCAGGGCCAGCCCTCAGAATTGGGGACTATGGGTCCTCTGGTGCAGGAACAGCTTACCCCCATATCTAGTTTCTTTAAGTCTTACACATACATGTTAGGGTGCTCATCTGAGGTAGCATCGAGTTATGCATTCTCTGAGAATGGTTATGCAGTTACATTTCCTCAGTGACTAATGTTACATTTCCTTAATGACATTTTGGCCATCTGACCACTCCTTTGCTTTTGCACAAAGGAGGGGTTGGAATTGTAAACAGGGAATCATCAGTAAACAGGTGTGTTTCTCACGGAGTCCTGTGGTGATTGGATCTTGGCCTTGTGCTATTTGACATTTTTATTAATGACCCAGAAGAAAACATAAAAGCATCACTGATAAAGTTTGCAGATGACACAAAGATCGGGGGAGTGGTAAATAATGAAGAGGACAGGTCACTGGATAGGAAATCTGGATCCCTTGGTAAACTAGGTGCAAGCAAAAATATGTGTTTTCATATGGCTAACTGTAAACATCAAGGAACAAAGACTGTAGGCCGTACTTACAGACTGGGGACTCTGTCATAGGGACTCTTACCTTGAAAAAGATTTGGAGGTCGTTGTGGATAATCATGAGCTCTCTGGGCAATGCTGTGGCCAAAAGGACTAATGTGATCCTTGGATGTGTAAACAAGGGAATACTGAGTAGGAGTAGAGAGGTTATTTTCTCTCTGTATTTGGCACTGATGTGACCGCTGCTGGAATACTGTGTTCAGTTCTGGTGCCCACAATTCAAGAAGGATGTTGATAAATTGGAGAGGGTTCAGAGAAGAACCACGAAAATGGTGAAAGGATTAGAAAACATGTCTTATAGTGTGATAGACTCAAGGAGCTCAAGTTGTTGGTTTTAAAAAAGAGAAGGCTAATGGGGTGACTTGATTACAGTCTAAAGTATCTACCTGGGAAACAACCATTTAACAATGGGCTTTAATCTAGCAGAGAAAGGTATAATACAATCCAGTGATGGGAAGTTGAAGCTCGACAAATTCAGACTGGAAATGAGGTGTAAAATGTTTAACAGTGAGAGCAATTAACCATTAGAACTTACTAGGCGTCCTGGAAGATTCTCCATCACTGACAATTTTTTAGAAATTCAGAATGTGTTTCTAAAATATATGCTTTAAGAATTATTTTTTGGGAGTTCTGTAGTCTGTGTTATCCAGAAGGGCAGACTAGGTGATCGTAGTGGTCCTTTCTGGCCTTGGACTCTGTGGATCTTGGATGGAATTTCAGTACCTCTGGGATGAATGTGAGCTTCTCTGTTTCAGTCTTACTGATTTCCTGTTGCTATTTGTAGCATAATAGTGCTAATAGCTTGGGCACACAGTTTTTTTCTCAGCAATAAACGATGTGATAAACTGCCAGGACTTTTGTCTCTTAATTTGTCTGGCAGCTATGTTAAAGCCTCTTATACATTATGACTTTAATTAGTTGAATTAAAAATGTTGGTAGAAAGACGTTAAATGAAGAACATGGATTTCAAAGCTAATTTACATTTGACACATGAAGAAAATCTAGTACCTAGTGTGTGGGGAAGAGGGAGAATTAAGTCTGGTTTGACACCTGGATGGTCTCTGTCAGTTATTTTTAATACCGTATTTTGTTACACACTTTCACAGCCTTCTCTCCCCTAGATACACATGGTTAATTCCTATTAACTTTAATAGGAGTTACATATACACACAACAGAAGACAGCTTCCTAGGGTGCACTGTGTTGTCACTTTGACAGATTAGCACTGTAATGGACTCTCCTGTAATGAATCCCTCTGGCAGGAAATGGAAGATGCCATTCACTTTTGCAAGTGCAGCAGTGTGTTAGCTGTGGGATAGTCTGTTCCAAATACTTAAAATTCAGGGGAGGATTGACTTGAGTTACCTGGGAGAACTAAGGACATGTTCCCAAGGTCCTGCCTTACTTTTTAGTATTCAGTCCTTTAAGCGAGTTAGAATTTTCCTGAGGGCAAGAATGTCCTTGCCTGCTCTGTGGGTACATACGTTTGGGTGGGTAGGGTTGTCAGCTTTCTAGCTGCAGAAAACCAAACACTCTTGCCCTGCCCCTTCTCCAAGGCCCTGGCCCGGCTCACTTCAGTCCCCCTCCGTCTGTCACTCACTCTCCCCCACTCACTCAGTCATTTTCACCGAGTGAGGAGGTTGGAGTGTGGGGGAGGTGAGGGCTCCATCTGGGGGTGCGGGCTGGGAGGTTTAGGGTGTAGGAGAGGGCTCTAGGCTGGAGCAGGGGGGCAGGGGATGTGGGTTGTGGGCTCCAGGAAGGAGTTTCGTTGTGGGAGGGGGCTCAGGGCAGGGAGCTGGTATGCAGGAGGGGGTGCAGGCTCCTGGAGGAGTTTAGGTGCAGGAGGGACCTCAGGGCTGGGGCAGGGGGTTGGGGTGCAGAAGAGGATGAGAGGTGTGGGCTCCAGGTGGCTTACCTCAGGTGGCTCCCGGAAAGGCCGGCATGTCCCTCTGGTTCTGTGCACTGCCCCCACCTGCAGGCAACATCCCCGCAGCTCCCATTGGCTTCGGTTCCCAGCCAATAGGAGCTGCAGAGCTGGCACTTGGGGCAGAGGCAGTACGTGGAGCTGGCTGCCCCTACACCTAGCAGCTGGAGGGACATGTCACTGCTTCCAGGAGCCACACGGAGCTGGATAGGGAGCCTGGCTGCACCATCAACTAGACTTCTAAAGGCCCAGTCAGCAGCCTGGTCAGTGGTCAAAAACCAGATACCTGGCAACCCTATGGGTGGGAAGGACACGGGGCCTCCACTTACAGCCCTACATAGCAGCTGTGCACGACAGCAGTGTCTGTTTCTCTGCTAGAACTTCTGAGGGTGCAAGACAACCCAAAAGGGACATGAAGAAGGCAGGCCTTGGACTTGTCCCATCTCCACACGGTGCTGTGGAACTGGCCAGGCATTCATGGGGAAACATGCTGAAAGGATATATCAGTGAAGGAAAAGCAGCATCAGCAGACCATCCAGCTCTTCATGGACCCCAGTAGGCAGTATGAGAACCTGAGATATAATCCATCTAATTTGAACCCTCTATGGAATACTCATTCAACTTTTAATAGAAAATGAGATGGATGGTCAAACAACAATAGAAGGGTGGCATTTCTATTAAATTCTATAGATTTTTGGAGTAATTCCTATTGAAATTCGTATTCCTTAAATTTCTATAGATCCTGAAGGTAAAATACTTATTCTATAGGATTATCTATCTAATCTATACTGTTTCTATGGGACACTGGTTTCCATAATGCTAGAGGTATCCTATCACACCACCCCCAATGACTCCCCTCTCTCCTCCAAGGACTAAATTCTGCCTTAGGACAATGACTGTAACTGAAGCCAATGAGAGATTGGTGATCTTATCCCAGGATAGTATTTGGATTCGAGAGAGATTGCTGTGACAAACTGTCCTGTTGAAAAGACACTCTGAATGCTCCAAAGGGATGGCTGTATACTCTCCAAAAAGGCAGTTAAAGCACTGGAATGTTAGGTGTGTTTGTAATATTATTTATGATTAAGATATATACAGGCCTACCCTTGAAGAAGCGAACTGCATTAATAGAACAGATAACTCCCAGTTTGCATTAGGAAGTCATATTTCAGTGGTTCCAGTTTCTGTGGGAGTGAGAACTAATGACTCTGGCCTCAGTCCCACCATGAGTTTGGCACAGGAGGAGCCTCAATGTTGCCCTCTAGTGGTGAAAGCCTGTTGTTTTAAATTATTTTTGTGGACTACTGTATATCCACATGGGCATTTACAAAGCCATCTGGTAAGATAGTCCCTGCCCTGAAGAATGTCCTTATTATATCCATGAATAAAAACCCTGAGACCATTACCCAAGTGTGAATGGTTCCCCTGTTAACTCTTCTAGAGATTTCTTTCACTGTAGTAGTTACAGTGACTGGAATTTTTAACCACCAGAGCCACGCAAGATGGAAAATTATTAATCTTCTGTCAGTAACAGAAATAATTATTCTCTCATTATGATTGGAATGAATAATTCCTAATAGTAGCAACTGGTCCTATTTACCTACAGTAGTTCATTTTGAAGAGCTGTCTGTAGAGTAATTTGAGGGCCACAACCAATGAACCATTGCAACTATCAGACATGCATTAGAATCGGTCTGTCAGCCCTGTCTTTCCAGCATACAGTACAATGTCTCTGAGAAATGTTGGAGTAGTGAATGAAATGTGAATCAATTTGAGTATATACACCCTGAAGGCTGTTAGCTACATCACAACATTTCAAGCTTCCTCAGTGATGGTACTTTATCTCTCTTGTGCAGTAACACAGCAGAGCTAAAAAATGACTATATAACCTATTGTAGGGTGAATCTTTTTTCCTCCGGATACAAATTAAGCAGTATAAGATTGTCTACCTGGGGGTAATAAAGAACATGTGGTATTTTAAATTTACTGTTTTAAGAGTGCTAACACAAAATAGCTATAACACCATCCTAATCTTTAAAAGAATACCATTTTAAACTGATTTACTTTTTACTTATAGTACACGATTTTTTACGTATATAGGCATTTTTTGTTATAACTACCATTTACAAAATCAAACCCTGTTTCTGCAGAGAGCAGTTAAACAGACTGTTGAATTATTCCTGCCTATTGTTTTCTGTTTTTAGCTGTAATATATCCACCCACAAGTCTTAACAATTACACGGCATTTTCCATTTTCAAAGTGCTGTACCAACTTAACTTATGCACTTTCCAACGCTGCTGTGAGGTAGGCAAGTAAGCAGTACTGTTCCCATGCTATAGACAGGGACATAAAGGTAAAGAGGCCCATAGCCCCTGGGCAAATACAAACAAAAGCGGTAACTTGCCAATAGCCACAGTTCAAATCAGTGATGGACAAAATTATGATGCCCATGAGAAATGCTTTATTAATAACATCTTGATATTCTCGAGATTTATTGCTTTCTTTGTGTTTTCCAGAGTATCCTTTCTTCTTTGTATTTGTCTATTAGGCTAGATGCTGCAAAGACTTGTGCACATGCTTAACATTATGCTCTGTGAGTAGCTCCATTATCTTCAGCAGGGCTACCCAGTATCATTGAATTGAGCAAGTGCACATCTCTTTGCAGGATCAGGGGCTTCACTTGCAAGCTCTTTGGAACAGATTTTTTGGTGTGGTCTTGTGCAGCACTGAGTACCTCAGTGTGCTAAACAAATAATGGTATTACTGATATTATTGCTAGTCTTTGTAAAAACTTGGGTTCCTCTTTCCCACCCCAGTTTAATTGATTCATCTACTAGTTGTATTTTGTCAATTTTAGATTCTGAGCTTGTGGGAAATGGGGCTGTCTCTTACTACGTGTCTGTAAGTGCCTAGCTCTGGAATGCTAGTCCCACCTTGTGTGACTCTCTCTCTCTCTCTCTCTCTCGTTCTTTTGCACAAAAGACCACACAGTGACTTCGGCAGCGCTGTATTCCCTCCTCCCCCACGCATACGTGTGCACATGCACACTCCAGACCCTGTGGTGGCCTCTCCATATGGTCAGGGTTTTGTTGAATTTGAGGGTGGAGACCAGAGGAAAGGAGTTGGTAGGGTGAGGACAAGAGTACATCATCCCCCAGCTCCACAGGGACTATTCAGAAAAGCGTAATACAGTCTGGGACTGTTACTTTGTCGAGGTAGTCCTTGCATCTCTACCCCTAGGTCCAGGGGTAGCTATGGCCAAGGGACATCCTTGATAATACAACTCCACTGGAGGGTGGCTGACAGGATGCTGATGGTTAGAGCCAGTGCAGAGGCAAAAGTTGTGGTCTTAAGGGATCTCCTGAGATCCCTGCTGATCCTTGCAGACCTATCTTGTTTGTCTGTGGCCCCAGGGGCAAGCTCCGCTGCCCCAATGGGATAGATTTTCCGTGGACTTTTCCACAGGCAGAAATGATTTGGGCCAATAGTTAGAACCCAGAAGTTCCTGGCTTTCGGCCCCATACACAACCCATCATAGCTGCAACCCACCACTCTATTTTCTGCATCGTCTGTAATATTTATAAATAACTTCAGCTTACCTCTGTGATGTACATTGAATATTTCCTAGCTTTAAAGTATCCAGTCTTGGATGGAACCCAAGCAAACGGACAGCGCAGTTTTCCTGGTGGTATACACTAATTCACGGAAACTACTGCTGCTACTGTGTCAGCAAATCCTGCAGAGCAAGAACGGATCTGTGAATAATTCAGTACATTATAGGAAGAGTGTGCAATAATATAGGAGCTTTTTCAGCCACTGGGTCTCCTTCATTACTGGTAGAGGAGGGGCGGGAGGGGGAGCATGTGTACCACAGGCTGGTTAACACATTGCTGCTGCTGCTTATGTTTGTCACTTGGTGTTTGCATCGTTACTTCAACTTTTATTTGTCATTCTTCATACCTGTGGCTTTCACTATCTTGCAGTATACCGTATCTCATGATCAGCTGGCAAATCGTGGGCATTGTTCATCAGAAACAACTGAGCGGCAGAAACCTGTGTGAAAAAGCTGTGCCGGGAAAACAATTGTTCAATGAGTTCTGTGGATTGAACAAAACTATAACCAGGATCAAGGGCAGAGGGAGAAGGGGTGAAGTAGTGAATTTCCCTTGTGCTTTCCATCTCCACCATTTTGTCTTTTACCAGACATTAGGGTTGCCAGGTGTCCTGTTTTTGACTGGAACACCCAGTCAAAAAGGGAACCTGGCGGCTCCAGTCGGCACCGCCGAATGAGCCATTAGAAGTACAGTCAGTAGCTCAGCAGGGGCCCAGGGCTATGGCAGGCTCCCTGCCTGCCCTAGCTCCGCATGGCTCCTCAAAGTGGCCGCCAGGTCTTTGCGGCTCCTAGGTGCATGGGTGGCCAGGGAGGCTCTATGCACCTCCCCCGCCCCGTGTGCTGGCGCCGGGGAACCGCGACCAATGAGCAGTGCGGGAGCAGTGCCTGAGGGCATGAGGGCAGCGCACGGAGCATCTCTGGCCGCCCATGCATCTAGGGGCTGCAGAGACGTGGCAGCCACTTCCTGGGAGCCACGGTAAGTGTCACCAAGACTCTGCACCTCCACAACCCCCTACCCCAGCCCTGAGCCTCCTTCTGCACCCCAGCCTCCTACCCCAACTTGGTGAAAGTGAGTAAAGGTGGGGGAGAGTGAGGGAGGGAGGGAGGGAATGTGGGGACAGGGCCTCGGGGAAGAGGCAGGTGGTCAGTTTTGTGCGATTAGAAAGTTGGCAACCCTACCAGACAGCTGCAACCAGCCTTCCATCCTCCTAGGTGCAGAATGCACCTAACCTCGACCCACACTTTGTACACTGCTCTGGCATCATATAGGTACCATAAAAGAGGGGCAGTGGGCCTGGTGATAATTTCCCCCACACAGGCGCACCACAAGGTGCATATAAGTGGCCTTACCTTGTCCCTTCACAGCCCTTAGCTTGGGGAGCCTGATAGGGGCTGGAGAAGATGGAATGGGCTACACCCTGGCCAGGAGTCTTGGCCATAGCACAGCCCATACACAGCCACAGGAAAGTTGCCATAAATTAGAGCAGAGCATGGGGACTTTTCTTGCTTACCACAGGGGCTGTTTTAGTCCCTGCAGCAGCCCCAAGTTTGTGTAGGAAACAACCTTTCATTGGCAAAACCGTGCTGGCTGGCCCAAAAGATCTTTATTTTTTATTTATTCTAAAAACCAAATTCCTTTTGTGGTCTCAAAGGGATGTTTGTTTTGAGGTAGGAAAAGGAGGAAGGGACAATGGGCCTAAGCCATAGATCTGTTGTGCGTTCCGTCCTGCTTCGGAAGAATTTCTAAAGCAGGGCCGGTTGTGTTACACAGGTTACAGAAGTGAGTCTGATCAATAAGGCTCATTGAACTAACGAGTATTGAGTTCCCCTCTTTGTTCTAGTGTTGTTGTTTTTACAGTAGGTATGTTTAGCTCTGCTTTTTTTCAGTATTGCTAAGATGTTTCTTTGCATCTTCCCTTTGACTGTTGAAAAATATTAATAGTCTTTCTTTGTCCAATGTTAAAATGAGCAGTTGTAAAAATTCTCATGTCAAGTTTCCTTAGCCACAAGAATACTAACTGTACAGTCCTGGTGTCTCTGAAAGTTCAGATCTCTCCACCTTTGTCCCATCTCAAAGCTGTTGTGCTTGCTGCTCAGCATTGCATGAGAGTATGCGCTGGACCCAAACCCTGCTGGGGGCTGGCAAGCTTTCTTCTGATGGCTGGAACCACAACCTCTGCCTGTCTACAGGCTGGAGCTCAGTGAGATTGAGCATACTGTACAGGGAGCAGTACTGGGGTGGGTGGTGGATTTCCTTTGGGCTGACAGGGTCTTTTTTTGAGTTTTTAAAAACAACATATCATTTGCACTTTCTGATCTCAGGATGACACCAGATAGCTAGAACAGGGCCTCACCCTCCCTGACTGAACTAACCTCGTTATCTCTAGCTTGCTTGCTAGCATATATATACCTGCCCCTGGAAATTTCCACTACTGCGTCTACGAAGTGGGTAATCTCACCCACGACAGATCACGCTCCAAAACCGTCTTTCTCTGTTCCTGTCGCACTGCCTCTTTCCAGTTCTATAAGTGCACGATGAGAGCATGGAACGAGGCGGTGGTTCTGAGGGAGGCCAGGCTGGCATGGAAAGACATGCTCTACTTCGTTCCCAATATTCCATATGTAGCAATAGACCAAAAGTCTGTCAGGGGTTCATTCTTTACTAAACGCTATTTAAGGCTTGATTATCCTGCAAGGTGCTAGTACCCTGATCCAGCCAAAAATAAGGGCAAAATATATATTTATATACAAACTAGCTAAGTCCCCAGAATCCTGCAAATAAACTTTCCTTACATAAAATTATAAAAATGCATACTTTCCCAATTTCCAAGGACCTATAAGGTTCATAGTGGCACATCTGGTCTGATGCCTCGCTACAAAGTTTACTGTTTGAAGCAGGAGTTTCCATCTGGTAAACTAAGAAGAAGACAAGAGATACTTTCTTTGCAGAGATCAAACTCTGCCTTACAACGCAAACTGCTTTTTTGTCCGCCTTCTACGCACATAGTGAGATGTGTTGCCAACTTTCTCTGAACCATGTGTGTGGTCAAATTTGGAACAAATCAATGAAGAACGGACGGATTTGAATCCATACAAGTGAAAAGTTCAATACTCTTCTCTAATAGCAGTTGCTCTTTGAAACTTCCATATAATTTATCCTTGTTTGTTACAATAGCTTAATGTGCTTACATCTT
>NC_133769.1:339914020-340047793 GCF_003597395.2 Chelonoidis abingdonii
TTGCTCTGTGAGTAGCTCATTATCTTCAGTCAGGCTACCCAGTATCATGAATTGAGCAAGTTGCACATCTCTTTGCCAGATCAGGGGCTTTCCACTTTGCAAGCTCCTTTGGAACAGATTTTTTTGGTGTGTCTTGTGCAGCACTGAGTACCTCAGTGTGTAAACAATAATGGTATTACTTGATATTATGCTAGTCTTTGTAAAAACTTTGGGTTCCTCTTTCCCACCCCCAGTTTAACTTGCTTCATCTACTAGTTGTTTTTTGTTCAATTTTAGATTTTGAGCTTGTGGGAAATGGGGCTGTCTTTACTTACGTGTCTGGTAAGTGCTAGCTCTGGAATGTAGGTCCACCTTAGTGTGACTCTCTCTCTCCTCTCGTTCTTTTGCAAAAGACCACACAGGTGACTTTCGGCAGCGCTCTGTATTCCCTCCTCCCCCACGCATACGTGTGCACATGCACATCCAGACCGCTGTGTGGCCTCTCCATATGGTCAGGTTTTGTGAATTTGAGGTGGAGACCAGAGAAGAGTTGGCTGGTGGAGGACAAGAGTACATCTCCCCGTCCCAACAGGATATTCAGAAAAGCGTTTAATACAGTCTGGGGCTGTCTTTGGTCCAAGGTAGTTCCTTGCGTCCTCTCCCAAGGTTCAGGGTAGCTATGGCCAAGGGACATCCTTTGGGATAATACACTCCCACTGCGAGGGTGGTACAGGATGCTGTGTGAGCCAGATGCAGAGGCAAAAGTGTGGTTCTTAAAGATCTCCTGAATCCCTGCTATCCTTCAGAACCTATCTTGTTTGTCTGTGCCAGGGGGCAAGCTCCGCTTGCCCCCAATGGGATAGATTTCTGTGGACTTTTCCACAGGCAGAAATGTTTGGCCAAGTTAGAACCCAGAGTTCCCTGGCTTTCGGCCCCATGCACACCCATTCATAGCTGGCACCCACACTCTATTTTCTGGCGATCGTCTTTAATATTTATAAATAACGTTCAGCTTACCTCTTGTGATGTACATTAATATTTCCTAGGGCTTTAAGTATCCAGTCTTGGATGGAACCCAAGCAAAGCGGACAGGCGCAGTTTTTCTTTGGATATACACTAATTCACGGAAAACTACTGCTGTACTGTGTCAGCAAATCCTGCAGAGAAGAAACGGCATCTCGTGAATAATTCAGTACATATAGGAAAGTGTGCAATAATATAGAGCTTTTTCAGCCACGGAGTCTCCTCTATTTACTGGGTAGAGAGGGGCCGTGGGGGAGCAGTGTCCACAAGGCTGGGTTAACAACATTGCTGCCGTCTTATGTTTTGTCAATTGGTTTGCATCGTTACTCAACTTTTATTATGTCATTTCTTCATACCTGTGCTTTCACTATCTTGGAGATAACCGTACTCATGATCAGCTGCAAATCGTGGGCAATTGTTCATCAAGAAACAACTGAGCGGCAGAACCTGGGGTTGAAAAAGCTGTGCCGAAACAATGTTCAATGAGTTCTGTGGTTGACACAAACTAATAACCAGGATTCAAGGGCAGAGGGGGAGAAGGGGTGAGTAGTGAATTTCCCTTGTGCTTTCCTTTCCCACCATTTTTGTCTTTTACCAGACATTGGGTTTTGCAGGTGTCCTGTTTTTGACTGAACCACCCAGCAAAAGGGAACCTGGCGGCTCCAGTCGGCCCACCGCGAATGAGCCCATTTAGAAGTAACAGTCCAGTAGCTCGCAGGGGCCCAGGCTATGGCAGGCTCCCTGCCCTGCCCAGCTTCCGCATGGCTCCTTCAAAGTGGCCGCCAGGTTCTTTGCGGCCCAGGTGCAGGTGGCCAGGGATGGCCTATGCACCTATCCCCGCCCGATGTGCTGCGCCGGGGAAACGCGACCAATGAGCATGCGGGAGGCAGGCCTGAGGCATGAGGGCAGCGCAACGGAGCATTTCTCTGCCGCCCCATGCATTAGGGTGCAGGAACGTAGTGCATGCCCACCTTAACTCTGGTAGGCTATTCTGGTATAGTGTCATCTCCACAACGGAACTCTGCAACCTCCGAATTACAACCTTCGCTACCCCAGGCCATGAGCCTCCTTCTGCAACCTTCCAGCCATCCAACCCAACTGGTTGAAAGTGAGTGAAAGGCCTGGGGTGTACCAGAGCTGAGGGACGGTGAGGACGAAACACCTGGAGGGTATTCTCAGTGTGCCTGGGATGGTAGATCCCAGAAGGGGCCCATTCGGTGAAGAAGGCATAAGTTGATCACCTGAATTGGATCCAGTTTTGTTAAGGTCTGCGATTAGAAAATTTTGTTGTAGAGCCCGTTACCAGACAGCGCTGTCAACACCAGTCTGTACCATCCTTATCTACCTAGGTGCGTTCAGCACCTATACCTTTTCGTTACAGAACTAACGTTGTTGATCACTACTCTCATAGGCACTTCCCACATTATTCTGAAGTACCATAAACGCCAGAGAGAGAAGGAGCGTTGTGGGTGATTCCCACCACGTTGCTAGGATGCTCAATTATCCCCGGACCACAGGTCGCATTCGGCCCAACCCAAGGATGCATATAAGTGGCGCTTACTTGTTCCTCACCGCCCTGTAGTGGGGAAGCCTGATAATGGCGAGTGGCAAAAATCTGCCAGTCTTGGGTCCAATAGGGGCTACACCCTATTCTCCAGTGTGAGTCATTGTGCCTAGTATTCACAGGCCCAACGACAAGGCATACAAGATAATTGATGCATAAATTCATAGTTCGCAGTGGCTCATATTGCTGACTTTTCTTGCTTACCAAGTGGCGCTGTTTTAGTCCTGCAGCAGCCCTAAGTTGTCTCTGTGTTAGGAAACCAACCTGTTCATTGGCAAAACCGTTGTTGCGTGGCCAAAGATCTTTTATTTTATATTATTCAAAACATAAGTTCCTAATTTGTATGTTTTTGGGTCATCGAAGGGTATGTTTGTTTTTGAGCGTAGGAAAGCGGAGAAGGACAAGGCCTAAGCCATAGATCTGTTGTGGTTCCGTCCTGCTATCGGAAAAGCAACTTATTTGCTCAAATAACAGGGCAAGAGTTGATGTATTACACTTTGTTGGCTTAGTTTCAAGAAGTGAGTCTGGATCTCAATTATGTCTCACTTTTATTATCTATTACGAGAAATATTGACGCTCTCCCCTCTCTATTTTATCTAAGTGTTTGTTTTCTACAGTGTGTGCTCACGGGTTACATAGAGGTTATACTCTGCTTTGTTTCAGTATGCTAAAGCTGTTTCTTATGCATCTTGCCCTAATATGGACTGTGTGTAAGAGATGTACTAGTCTGTCTGTATGACAGTCCGAATGACTATTGCAAGTCGCCATTGTTATTTAGCGCTTGCGTTTTGTATAAAGCCAGTAGTTTGTGTAATAATTGAACTTCTTCAATTCCTTAGCTACTGAAGAATATTTAAAAACTGGTTCCCTCTATCCTTGTAAACAGGCAGTGTCGTCTGGATAAGTTCAGATCTCTACGCACCTCTAGGCTATAGTCCCCAGTATTCTCAAGCTGTATGTAACTATAGCTTGTTATCTGTAAGACCAGCAAGCATGACAACATTAGAGTGAGTCAATTGCGATGGATCCTCGAGACCCTTGGGTGAAGCTGCCAGAGCTCTTTGCTTTCTTTCTTTCCTTGTTGAAACTCATTGAACCTCAATGTCTTGCCCTCCTCCAGGGATAGAGAGGGCTTTTCTCGCAATTGTAGATTGGAGGGCTCGTACCGCTGTACAGGTTTTCCAGCCATATGGGGTGGGGGGATTCCTTGGGTGACAGGGTCTTTTTTGAAGTTTTAAAAACAACGTATCATTTTGCACTTTCTGAATGTCGCAGATGATGGAATCGAGATAGCGGTGAGAGAACAGGGACCGCAACCACTTCCCTGCACTTGAAACTACCTCATGTTAGTCTCTAGGCTAGCTTGCTAGCAATGTGCATATTATACTGCCCTGGGGAAAATCTAGTCACCTATACCTGCGTGACGTACAACTTTTGTTACAGGTTGACCCGTCCACTGAGTCCTGGGGATCTGACTTACAGTGGGAACTGATCAGCCCTAGAACAAAGTGAGTAGCTGTACATGCCATGTGGACCTCATGATATGATCTCCCTATCCACCTATCTCATTTGGACTGCTGCCAGCCCTGGTCCAACTTGGGAAATTCCCAAACACCTTCAAAGAAAAGGGAAAATAGGCCGTATATACACCCAACGTGTTATAAGTCTCGCTCACCAAAAATCTCATGGTTATAGTCAATATATTGATAATAGTTGCCAACATGGATTTCTACTGTGTTCTCGAATGTATGTAATAGTATGTATTGCTAGTATATAGCATCCAGTTTTGGCGTAGGGCTTTATGACTGTGGTGTGTTAATAGGTCTGAGTAATTTATGGTCATATGTCCGCAAAGAGCAAACGTATCGACTGTGCTTCGCTTGTTGTAGGTCTGGCTTATGCCGAACACGTAAAGTTTAGCGCTGGTCGACTAATTTACATTACACCATCCGTCTCTTTGTTGGTGTGAGCACAGCCAAAAAAAGTTCGAAAAGTACCGGGTTGCTTACAAGCAATCATACACAGGTTGTTAGGGTCTCTTTCTAGTCCTATTGATAAGGGCAGGATCTGTTTGATAATGCCACAGAGCAAAAGAGACAAAGCTGTCGGCTATAGGTGCCTAGGCGCTAAAAAAGCCATTCTGTTAATAACCATCTTGACTATGCTTCCACAAAATGCGATTTTTACAAGTATAATTTAAGCTTTGGTTCATTATACTCTTCCCTCTGCTAAGCTGAAGAGCCTCCGACTTAGCCAAGTCCCATAACTCTAAGTGGCAACATAATACACTCCCAAATACAATATGTAACCAAATCTATTTTTGCTAAGTAATATTGGGCCTTTTTTTTATGCAAAATTAATAATCGTAATTTTAATCATGCGTGCAAAGGACCCACCAATCTATGACTACGGAAGGCCTTTTACCAGAGAATCAGACTCCGTGCATTAGGAACGGCTTGCCATGCCCTGTAACAAGCATTAGATAATTACCCCGGGGGAAACTAAATTATCATCTTTGTATTTCTGCTACTCAGGATTGTGTGGCCCAATCCTTGTACCATCCCGCTAAATCAGAGCGGCTCATCTAGTTTAGTCGCGTTTTTCCAGCTGGAGTATTCTAGTTGCGCACAGTACTCTCGATGGAATTTACTTCTACCATGAAATGTCTCAGAATTCATCCTTTCCAATCGTTAAGTGAGCTATTCTCTCACCCAAAATAAAGAGCTACATTATAAAGAATAACGAATGGGTCTCGGGGATAGAATCATCTCATACCGTGATTTTTTTACCGCGTTTTAAGGGCTACTCATAAGTTAGTATGCTCTTACTCATTGAGGGTCAGGCCCTGCATTAGTGATTTAGATATAAATACTCAGGTTCTCAGCAGCGGAGAGTGATGATAGGTGAGATCTGGGCTGTTCAGTAATGAAGAGACAGCCCTTGAATTGTGAAAGTGTCTTCACATTTAGAAAACAAAAGAAGTGGGTTTTTTTTTTGCATCTAGAAAATTTTTATAAAGCCCTCTTGTTGGTTAAGCACACAAAAAAGTTGAAAGTAAGGGTGCTTACAAGATCAGTCACCAGGCTGGAGGGTCTCTCCAGCTGAGAGGCAGGAATTTGAATATGACCCACAAGCAGAGAGGACTGTCGGCTTAGGCTGCCTAGCCCAACCCTTCATGTATAACCATTTGTTGTTCCCAAAAAGAATATATTTTACAAGTAAATTTAAGTTTTTCATAACTTCCCTGAAGCAAGAGCTGCTTCAAGCCTAACTTAGTGGATGTAACAAATAGAACGTTTTGGATTTTTTTAAAAAACGTATTTACATTGCAGCAAGGCCCACAATCTGCTCAGCACTTTCCAACCACCTCTGTGGAAAGAGCTCACAGCCTGAAAAGATTAGAATAATTACCCCGGGGATATTTATTTTTTTACTGCACTGACATTTGGGGCCCAATCCTGCCACCCTGTAATCAGGCGACTAGTAGCCTTTATTCCATGCAGTCACTGGAATTTCTCACATGAAATGCATTCCCATTACAATCAGTAGGATTTCTCACACAAATAAGAGCTCATAGAAAACCAATGGACTCGGGATTATACTATTTTACCCATTTGGCATCAACAGTGTGTGCTTTACAAAGATCAGGCCTTGCAGTAGAAAAATATCAGTGCAGGAGGTGGAGTGGATCAGCTGTTCAGTAATGAAAGAACAGCCCTTGAAATGTGAAGAGTGCTTCACAATGAGAAAACAAAAGAAAGGTGGGTTTTTTTTTTGCATATCTAGAAAACAAACCAACCCATCTGGGATAGTTCTCAGTTCTGTAACTACAGGATGTAAGATACAGCTTTCACAAAGGGCTTCTCTTCTATCAAGTGGCTGTCACCTCCTGGCACTCTCAGTGGGTCTTCAGTCACAATACATAGTGGTTGCTCTGCCTTTGAACATTTGTGTGAACTCCTGTTTTGGTAGCAGTATGGACTCAGCACGATGCCACAACCAAAGCCTGGCCATCCCCTTGTGGAGATGAAGGCCAGTGGTTAGGGCTAGTGTGGGGCTCAGGAGATGTGGGTTCAGTTCCTTGCTTTGCTATGGATTTCCTGTGTGACCTTGCCCAAGTCACGTAGTTTCTCTGTGCCTCAGTTCACCATCTGTAAGATGGGGATAAATATGTTTTCCTACCTCACAGGGATGTTGTAAGGAATGCTGTAAAAGATTGAGAGATACTACGATACTGAGGACCTTATTAGTTCCTAAGATGGATAACCAAATTCCTTGCTTTGTTTAATAAATGGAAGGATCTTCTATCTGAATCTGTGCCAGAAATATTTATTTTTCAATTAATTATCCCAATATTATGTTTGTTATAGTTTAAGGAGTAAATAATTTAAATATTTTTGTTTGTTTATAATATTTTTTGTTGATAGTGGGATAAAGAGAGATCTTTACAACACGCCTGAAGGTTTGTTTGTTTCTCTTCTTCAAGATGTTTTGTCCTGGTTTGCACACAAGATGAATTCATAGCTGTCGTGTGTTTTTCCCTAGCAAAAGTTAATATTGCATTAATAAGTAATTGCACGCGAGAGGAAATTAGGTCTAATGTGTATGTTTATGCAAAATCCATGTTCTGAATCACAAAAGGAAAATCTTAATTTAATTCATACCTAAACTTTGGAACCTACCATTTTAGAAAATGGCCTCTAAATGTATCATGAGGCTGCCATTTTATAAAAGAGAACAATATTTTCCCTCTTCATAGAAAACTCATTTTGTAACTCATTTTAGCACAGAGTGAAGAGGAGTTGTAGATGTACCAATGTCCATTGGTCCCACTTAGCAAAACTTTAGTAGACCTAAGGTATTAACCCATTGTGCCCTATCGGATCAGGTATGTTATAGCCTGAGGCAAAAATGAGTGATGAAACTGGGACACTAAACAAATAAAATCAATTTCAATCTGTATTTAAAAATACTGAGATATATATTACAGTGATCATGAAGGAAGGTGAAATGTCTGAAATGTGTGTGTTGTATTATGTGGCACTAACTTGCACTGTTACAACTGAGAATCTGACACTGTTTCCCACATCTGTAAAAGGGATGCTCTGGTTTAAAGGATATGTATACATGCTTTTAGCCCACATATATATTCTTTCACACTTAATCTAGAATCCTGCTATTTAAATAGTTAGCTCGTTTTTAAATGTAATTTATCTTCTGCCATAGAATACACCCAGATAATTCCCAGTGATGGCTATGTAGCAGCTAGGCAGTGGGCCCTCAAGCTTGTTGATACCTTGTGCGCTACTGGAATCCAATGAACAATACTAAGTCAATGGGTGCCAAGCATGTGAATCAAAAAACAAAGTCTGGTTCAATATCAGTTGCTTGTGAGTTTTCTCTTCTTTCCTGGCCAAAAGCCTAAAGGAGGTTTGAACTTCTTACGGAGCTTCTTGTCATCAGACTGTCGATCCTATTTCTCCACCTGCCCCAAAGAAAAATCCATGGTGGATTTTGCTCCACACTAATTCTCTGCTATCTACAGGTCCTGTTGGAATGGCAAGTCGGACCCAGAAGAGGGTCTGATTTAATTCATTCTACAGGTTTGTCTTTTGTTTGGTAAGGGAGGAAGTTAGGGTCTTCAAAGCCTACTGTTCCAAAGACCTGCACTGAGCAGGGGCAAAACTGCTATTCTGTTTATAATTGGCTTTCAGCTAAATATAAAGTCTAAAATATACAGGATTCAGGACCCAGCTCTCACAAATTTTGTTTGAACGTTGACCTTGGTCTCTCTATGTGTCTCCATTTGTAAAATGGAGATGACAATACTGTACTTCCCTACCTCTTAGGGGGTTTGTGAAGCTATTAAAGATTGTGAATTGCTAAGGTATTAATGTAATGGTGTTCACATAAGTACCTTAGATAGAGAGATCTGTTCAGACTGGATTTATCCTCTGGGTAAGGCAAAATTCTCCTATTCAGTCCATGCTCTTATATGCAGTATTCTGCACTGATTCCACATACAGTACTCCCACTGACAGCAATAAAAAATTTTATGTGTGGAATAAGTGTATACTATGCATTAGGTTGTACAGGCGAATTATGCCCCAGGATGAAATACTTTTTTCCTGAAAACTGGAGTGGGTGACAGGTTACTTGGAACCAATAGTAACCTTGAATAGAAACTATTTGTCGTATAATGGTTTCCTCTTTCTTTTTTTCATTTATTGAAAAACCATGCACAAAACCATGTCTGTGCCATAGATTAGCATTGTCACTGTTGTTGGCAGTCTCAGCTGAGAGGCCAAGGACTGAATGGACATAAATAATGAATTACTTCTCCACTGCAGAAGTGATCTCAACAGGTCCATGAGCAGCTGTGTTAACAGAATAACGTGAACGATGTTTGTACCGCTGCCCCTTGTCTATGCCATGAATAAACAGATTATCTCATTGTCCATGTTTTAATCTTTCACCTTCTACAAGGACTAGATCTACTTTTTTTTACCCTTTTTAAAGGAAAAAACAGTTCTTCAATTTTTATCACTTATTTCTTTAAATTCCAGATTATTGCCTCTTCTTGGTTTGTCATTGTATCTAGTCTTCTCTGGCTTTGTCACAGAGGCTGTCTTTATTTTTGTGTCTGATACAGTGTTGAGCACACTGTGGGCATTTAACTGAAAATAACATACAGCTTAGAAAGGGGAAAGAAGCATGTGTTTTGTTCTACGTTAGATTTAAACTAAGGAAAAGCACTTGCATAGGAAACAAGTAGATAAAGCAGATTTACTTGTCAGGAGATTTCACGCTAATACGGTGATTGAGATTGTCAGATACAAAGTCCCTAATTTCAGAATTCTGCAGAGTGCTGAAACTGACATTTTAATAAATCTTTAGCAGAGAAAAGCCAACTGACAGTAATGTCATAGGTAGTTTGAAATTATTTGTATTGCAGTAATTCAGGGGTCGGCAACCTCTAGCACACGGCTCACCACGGTAAGCACCCTGGTGGGCCGGACCAGTTTGTTTACCTGCCGCATCGGCAGGTTCGGTCGATCACAGCTCCAACTAGCCATGGTTCGCCGTCCCAAGCCAATGCGGGTGGCGGGAAGCCGTGGCCAGGACATCCCTTGGCCACGCTGCTTCCCGCTGCCCCCATTAGTCTGGGATGGTGAACCGTGCCAGTGGGAGCCGTGGTCGTCTGAACCTGCCAATGCAGCAGGTAAACAAACTGGCCTGGCCCGCCAGGGTGTTTACCCTGGTGAGCCGCGTGCCAGAGGTTGCCGACCCCTGCAGTAACTCCTAGGAGCCCAAGTCATGCACCAGGATGCCACTGTGATAGGCAGAGCAAAAATACAAAACAAAAATACCATGCCCCAAGGAGCTTACAGTTACTGACTATGTAGTGTATTAGTGCATGCATGTGTGTAGGAAGCAGAAACCCAGATCTGAGCAGACCTGGGGGAAGAGAATCAGAACTGGAAGGGATCTTGAGAGGTCATCTTGCCCAGTCCCTGCACTCATGGCAGGACTAAGTATTATCTGATCATTCCTGACAGATGTTTGTCCAACCTGCTCTTAAAAATTCCCAATGATGGAGATTCCACAACCTTCCTAGGCAATTTATTCCAGTGCTTAATCACTCTGACAGTTAGGAATTTTTTCCTAGTGTAAAACTTAAACCTCCCTTGCTGCAATTTAAGCCCATTGCTTCTTGTCCTAGCCTCAGAGGTTAAGAAGAAGGGAAGTAACTTTTAAAAAAATAGAATGGTTTATCATAGCAGTTACCTGTATCAAGGTTGTTCCTGATTATGTAAGGCAGTTTTTGTCCTCTAGTCTGTAGTCATAGGCAGCAAATAGGGTTGTTGTGTTTTTTTTTTTTTTTGCTTCAGTTTGATGATGCTTCAGCTTTTGATACTGCACCAAAGCAGAAACCTTTATCTTTAAAACTTCATGCTGATAACTTCAGGAAGGAAAGAAACTGGATAAAATATGTGCAGCCTGGTGCCTGCATGACCTAGGAACTTAAATCCCATTTTCAGAAGTGACTGAGGCTCCTATGTACCCAAGCCATTTTTGAAAATGGGACTTGGGCTCCTAAATCACTTAAGTACATATGAAATTGTTTCCCATTGGTTGGATTTCAGGATTTTGTCTCAACTTCTATGCACACAAAATTATGCACCTACAAACTTGTTGCACCTGCACTCTGGAAATGCAAACACCTTTGGGCCAGATTTTGAAAAGAATTTGTTCTTAATAGGAGCTGCTGGGTGCTGAGCCTTCTGACTGTTTCATCTGGTGCCTAAGTGGGTGTTGAGCTCTTCCAAAAAATCTGTCTCTGTATGTGAACCAACACATATGGCAGGCACCCTATGAATAGCCTAGATGCTCATGAGCATGGGAGGAAAGATTAAAATAGTTAAAATATGCATCTTTATTGTTTAAATTGAATTACAATTAAGTAAGGGGAAACATATTTGTTTACAAACTCTTGAAGGGCATGAAATCAGGAAAGACAGGAATTATTTACTAGAGTTGAAAAGGGTATAACAGTGGGAAAGTGATGAAATGAAGGAAGTGAAAATTTAGGCTGAATTTCAGGGAAAACTTTTTGATACATTTAAAATAAATAATCCCCAGTGAGGTCCTGGAAGCCCCATTATTTAGGACTTATAAACTAGATGTGAGAAAGCACTAGGAAATGTGTAACAGGGACCAGTCCTGCACAGTCAGGGAGATGGATTGTGATGCCTGATACGTCTCTTCCATCTCTGGATCCTCTGATTCTGTGTAATATGAAGAGCTGTGGAGGACTTGGATTCTGGCTCTGTCACAGGTTGATTTGGCCCAGAGGAAGGCTGATCTGTGACAGAAGACTCCTGGAAACCCTAATGCCATTGGAAGAAGCTGCCTTGAGGAAAAGCTCATGTCAACGAGCTCCTTTCTGCCAGTATCACTTTTTAATGTTTCTGGTTTTAGAGGTCCACACAGTGCGGTGCTAGAACTCATGTAGGTTCCTGCATTACTTTGGGGGTTGGGGGGGGGGAGATAAACAGATTCCAGCCCATACTTTGACTTTTGGGGCTTAAAAGTTAACAAAAACTATTTTACCAGATTAAATCTTAATCCTGGCAATTACTGGCGTGTTGGGAGAGCTCCACTTAATGGTGGCCCACTGGATAGGGTAGAGGACTAGGAGTCAGGAGACTTGGGGTGAAATTCTGGCCCCATTGAAGTCAATGACAAAACTCCCATTGACTTGCTGTGTGACCTCGGGTAAGTCACTTCACCTCTTTGCCTCACTTTCCCCTTCTATAATTTGGGGTAATGATAACTAATGATAACTTGTGAAATGCTGGGGAATCCACAGAAGAAAAATGCTATGTAGGCTTTTAAGTCCTACATATATTTATCACTGGCAGGCTTACTATAGGAGGAAAAGGTGGGGTTCTCCCGGCTGATTTTGGATACCTGTTGAGCACTTTCCTTCCCTTCCTGATTGCTGGGTTATTTTTATAGTGAGTAGGTATAGTCATCAAGGCACATTGCTTTTCCTTTCATCTCAGTTGCTGCCTTCTGATATGGAACTGATAGCCAAGCAGAACTCAATATCCTTGTTCTGTGGCTCCTACCAGTTATTCCCTAGCTGACTGGCATTCCGCAACCGCTAGGGATGTATTACTTCCCGTGTGGAGGAGAAAATATTCTCTGCAGCTGTGGATCCTAGGAGATTAGTAGTGCTTCTATGGGGCAATAATTTAGAGGATATTTACTTCTCAATCAGACCTTGTGCTGCTATCAGATACACACATTTTTAGTCAGTTTTCTGTAAGAGCCAGTCCCTCAACCCTTTCCAAGAAGCTGTTTGTCATCATGGAAACAGAAGTCCAGTTGAGAAGAGCAGATGGTCAGCTCATTTCAGATCAAGTAGGGAAGCTAGATTTGTGGATCGGTCCTTTCAACAAAGCTAGATTTAAGATTTTCAGTTTGCCCCTGTCTTTGAGACAATGCTGAAAATTTCAGCCTGAATATCACCCCATATGGAAACAATATGGATTGCTTAGTAGTTTTTATACAGCTCCCAAATATGATACAACATATCTATAAATATGTATATATATAACAAATAAATTTAATAACTGGGTTCATAATGTATTCTCAAGATACTCGCTATTGAATCAATACAACTTCTTTCCATATTTTAATATATAATTGAGCCTGTTTTATGTAGTGTGTATGGCACATACTTTGCATGTGTGAGCAAGAGTGAGCACAGTCAATGTGACCAAGCATTTAAAAATTAATCTAAGAGGAGGGGAGTTTGACTGTAAATATGTTACTAAAAGTCCCCCCACAAGTTAGTTCCCTCTTCTTTTCTATTTTTACAGGGCTGCCTGGGGGCGGGGCGCAAGTGGGGCAATTTGCCCTGGGCCCCGCATGGGCCCCCACGAGAGTTTTTCGGGGCCCCTGGAGCAGGGTCCTTCACTTGCTCTGGGGCCCCCGGAAAACTCTCACGAGGTTCGGCCTCCCAGAGCATCTTTGGCGGCAATTCGGTGGCGGGGGGTCCTTCCGCTCTGGGACCCAACGCCGCAGTGCCCCGAAGACCCACGGCGGCAGGACCCCCTGCCGCAGTGCCGGGTCTTCAGCGGCAATTTGGTGATGGGGAGTCCTTCCGCTCCGGGACTCGCTGCCAAAGTGCTGGGTGTTTGGTGGGGGCCCCCCGTCCCGAAGACCCCAGGCCGCCTGAATCCTCTGGGCAGCCCTGTATTTGTAGGACTAAATTAAAGTCTAGGATATTCAAATACATTCGCATTATAGAGCATGTGCACTGTAAGAATGCACCAAGCAAGTAGTATCCCCGTATTCTACTACACCCAGAATGGCATTGAATCATTTCAGCTTATGAGTGTAGGTGCATGGGAAGGAACATGTAGATTTGGAGATGGCGCATGCATAAACTTGGTTGGCCAAACCCATGGATCCATATATGCACTCCAGTTGAATAACTTATGACACCTAAGTGGTAGATTAATCTGTGCATATGTTGTGTAATATTTTCATCACACCTGGACAGATGAGCTGCATGCCAAATCACGGAAAGTGGTGGTGAGAAGTTAAGCACTGTATGATAGTTGTTCTAGCAACAAGGCCTTTAGCACACTGGTGTCATTTAAGAAGAATTCATGATATGCACATTCCAGTCACATGCATACTCTAAATATCAGGCCTCTTTGAAGTATTCCAGGTTGGACACCCAAAATCACTAGTCGCTCTTGAAAATCTTGCACAATGTTTTTTATACCATGACATTCTCTCCTATTATAGGTGATATTACTTGTGTGCATAATTGATAGCTGGTACCCATCGCTGTAGAGAGTGTGTGTGTATAGTACAATTCAGTGGGTCATGTATTCTTTCTTTTTTCCTACATACTAGATTATTACTCATTGTTGAAAGTGCTCAGACTTTTGTTCCATTCTAGTGTTATGGGTTTAGATCGCCTCTTTGGCATTGCTTATGCTTATTACTTGCCTTTTCTGTTCATCTCCTACTAGCTGCATTCAATATAGGCTGTTTGGCAGTCTGCTACATATATAATGCAGACATAGATAATGTAGATTGCTGAGTTTATGAGTTTGACGATACCTTTACTGCTTTTATTTTCACCTCCTTTTTAGACTGTGCACTCTCTCCCAAGGACAAGTCAGTGTTTGGCCTCTTAGCTCTTTGGAAAATGCCAATGGTGATATAAGCAGTTCCTTGCTGTCAGTATATCAATTCTCAGTTAACTAGTGCAGCAATAGATTAAAAACTTAAGTGGGTGGAAAAACGAATTTAATTAAGATCGGTCATAATTATTTCTGTTACTTTTCTCCAAGGACACGAATAGTCTCCCATTAATATGCTGTATTAGATTGAAAAAAGACTAATTTCTCCAAAAAAGAAACATAATTATATATAAAATGTTAACCAGTAATAGTCCAGTTAGATATTTTTCAGAGGAAAAGAGGGATTTAACTTTTGGCCAGCATTGTACATAAGTCATGGCATGCACTAAATAACACCGGTCATAATCCTGCTTTTGCTTATACTGATCCAATCCTGTGGACTTCAGTGGGACGGCATGGAAGTAACCGAGAGCAGAGTTTTCTCCATGGAATGGTGAACTATTTTTTTTTTTACACATAAAGAAGTCAGCCCACAGTATGGCACTGAATCTGTATGTTATAGAAACCCAAACAATAAAAGTATTTGCCTGTCACAAAAAGCATTTTCATGACTGTCTAAACTTTTGATTAAAAGCCTTTTACACATTCATATTAGCTTTCTGTCTCCAGGGGTAGCAGAGAGTAGAAAATCTGATATCCTCTAGAAAATTAAGTGCCTGCCTTCATCTTCAATATCGCTTTCTGCATCTGTGTCACTCCTTTTGGTGAGTGCTTGCTAGGAATGCTTTTCTCGAGGTATTTATAACACTGTTTATTCTTAAAGATGTATTATTTTTGAAGACTAAACCTTTTGTGGTAAAGCTTTCCTTTTTATCTCACTTTTATGATCCATCTGTACCTATCAGGTATGAGAATTTGACACGGCAGTAATCTACTGGAATGAAAGTAGACTTGCAAAAGAGTTTAATTTATTGCAGATTGATGCAAGTTTTTTAGTATAGCTTGAGATGCTCATTTTTGTTAGGTCTTCTAAATTTTTCATAACATAAGTGATGATTCATAGTCTCAAATATATTGACCATGTAAATTCCCTGACTGAAGAAACAGTGTTGGTAAAAATATTAAATTAATGAAAAAAGCTTTAAAAAAATCCAGCTGGAATCATTCTCCAAGGTACATGTACATCCATAAATCCTGAAAAGACAGAGAATACAGAACTGATTATTTAGCTTTTTAGAGGTGTTCTTTTGCCTAAGGTGCAGTGCTGCAGATTAGTAGGTTGTCCAGCTGATGATTTCAGTCTGCCTTGGCTGACACTAGGAGAATCCAAATTTTGTTTTGGCGGGGGGCTTGTTTTTCTTTTTCTTTTTCCATTTTGCACAGTGTCTCATAGAGAAGTTGTTAAGTGCAAGCAACTCTCCATCGCTGGCAGCTCAAACATGTTCTGATGTTAAAGAAAAAGGAAGAAAGACAGTAAAAATTAGGGCACGGGTATACAGTGGTACCCATAAAGCCATGCTGTGGCCATCCATCATGCTGGCTCTAAACAGTCCCCTCTTGATTCAAAGAAATGTCTCCCTCCACATGAGAAACCTTCAGCAGATATAAGGTGAGAGTCCACAGGGCAGCAATTATCTTAGCTCCTTTAGGAGTCCTAACCTTTAGTTACAGGGTTGGCATTAAAAATATTACATTTACCAATAGACCACAAGTAATGTCTGACATAGTAGAGGAGTTTCCTTTCTCGGCATAGAGAAATGGTGTGGTATCTGAAGGCCTGATCCTACTTCCATTTGGATTTTTGCCATTAACTTCAATAGAAGTAGGACTGGGCCATTAGATTGCAAGGTGTGGTAAATTGGTAAATGTTGCTATTTTTATTGGGGACAACTATACTGGCTTTAGCAGGTATGCAGGCTAATCCTTTTTCCTTTTTTGTTCAGCTGGTTCAGTATGTTTTTCTCTTATGCCAGTATCTTATCTCCATTTAACCCTCTTCTTCATTTACAGACTATATAATTACCCCATATTATGATACAGTACATGCAGTGGAAAAAAGAAGGGTTCTGTTCTTTATTCTGTAAGTTGTTCAGTTTGATCGCAGAAGACAAAAGGAGGCAGGTACATAGTGATCCTGTGGGAGAAAATTTACTAAAGGAGCTACTGTATTTAATTATGAAGGTGATATGATAGTATCAAACTGTATAAAATATGCCATCACAGCAGTGTGCATGGAGTTTTATTCTATTGTTTGCCAAGCATAGTTAATGTTTAAACAACAAATTATAGAATATCAGGATTGGAAGGGACCTTAGGAGGTCATCTAGTCCAACTACCTGCTCAGAGTAGGACTAATCCCCAGACAGATTTTTAGCCCTGTTCCCTAAATGGCCCCCTCAAGGATTGAACTCACAACCCTGGGTTTGGGCAGGCTAATGCTTAAACCACTGAGCTATCCCTTCCCCCTGGAGTTTAAGGTCAGGTCTACACTACAGACTACAGACATATAACAGTATAACAATGTCACTCAGGTATGAAAAAATCACCACATCTGAGCAATGTAGTTATACTGACCTAACCCCCCCAGTGTAGACAGTGCTATGTCACCAACATAACTATCACCTCTCACAGAGGTGGATTAACTGTGCTGGTGGGACAAGCTCCCCTGTTGGTCTAGGAGCATCTTCATTTAAATGCTACAGAAGCTCAGCTGCGCCAACAAAGCATTTTAAAATTATACATACCCTAACTCTGTTAGCAAATCTCACAGATTGAGAGGGAGGGGGAAAGCCATCATGAAACATGCTAATGAAGATCTGATTAGCATCACAGAATCAAAGAAATGTAGGGCTGGAAGGATTTTGAGGGGTCATCAAGTCCAGTCCCCTGTGCTGACGCAGGACCAAGTAAATCTAGGCCATCCCTGACGGGTGTTTGTCTAATCTGTTTTTAAAAACCTCCAGTGATGGGGATTCCACAGTCTTTCTTGGGAACCTATTTCAGAGCTGATAGCTGGAAAGTTTTCCCTAATATCTAACCGAAATCTCCATTGCGGCAGATTAAGCCAATTACTTCTTGTCCTTCCTCCAGTTAACATGGAGAACAATTGATCCTCCTCCTCCTCTTTATAATAGGCTTTAACATATTAGACCATTATCAAGTCCCCTCCTTTTCCTCTTTTCTCAAGACTAAACATACCCAATTTTTGCAATCTATCCTCAGAGGTCACGTTTTCTAAACCTGTCATCATTTTTGTTGCTCTCCTCTGGACTGATCCAATGAACTTTCCTCTACATCTGCAGTCCCATATTTGTTTGTTAGACAGTCATAAATAATTTAGGATCATCAAAATAAAAAAAAATAGAGCTTTTCTCTTTCAGAATAATCTGTAGCTGGCAGGGAATAAAACTGCCATCTCAGCACCAATGATAGAAAAAACTGCCTTTAAAGATCAGAAATATATCTCTCTAGGCGTCAGCTGGCATGCGATATTTGGGAATATATATTCCTTGAAGTACTCTGGGTGTTCACATGCCACATAGGAATACAGTTAATTCTACTTCTTATTCTAGCCTTCCTGTGGCTGAGTGTGAAATCCATCTTCTCTGCTGCTGTCATGTTTCAAGCTCAGGGAGTGCTGTAGATGCCTGCACAGCAGCACTTAGACATTTTTAGAAATTATTTTGTTTTTCTCTTTTAGTTTTTCGTGCAAGCTCCATGTGTCTGTCTTATGCTAAGGTCTTTCCTGTTGTGAACATGAACTCTAAGGATTATGCTCACGTTGTGACCAAGTAATGCCACAGGCTCAGTTGTGACCTTCAGTTTCACCAAGTACACTCATTTTGGAAAGCAAAACATTACTTTATGAGCCATGAATGTAGTGGTAAACAAGCTTTGGGTGACTCTGCACCTCTCCACACCCCTGCCCCAGTACAGAAAACAAAGGAGAAACACATTTCACCGTTTTTATCATGTGTTGAGAAACATTTTGTAAATCTGTAGATTCATCTTTCTCTGTGAGCGAGAGACAATGCAGAACCACCTTTGGGCAGTGAGGAATGTGTTTCCATAGCTATGTCTCTTTCCATGCATTCTGACTCCTGTTTTCTATGGATTACTTCAGATCTTCAGTAGTGAACTGACTTGCGAGCCATAAAACTGCATTACCCTCCTCACCAAGACTTAGGTAAATGCACATGAAAGACAAAAACAGACTTATAAGTAGAGGAATTGCCTTTTATATCCAACATGGTTCAGAATGATAGATTTGCAGCATTACATGGGACAAACAGGGTAAAATTCTGGTTATATATATTTAGAAGAGATCATCCTGGGTAGGAGTTAAACTTAAAAAAGTCAAGTATTTTATATGATGTAGCTGTCTGCTGAAGGAGAGAATAACATCCCCTCTGTGGTGTCTCTGTACTTTACAATGGTCTTTTAGCTTCTTTAATATTCTTTCTAAAAGCTATTGTAGCATAAAAAGTTCCCACATTGCTTGTATCCTAATGAAACTGAGGTAGATCAGTATCCCACAGGGAACTGATAATTCTTTTTTGTTCCAAACAAGGAAATGTTTGCATAATAAAACTACATGATGATTCAGGTAATCACAAATGTGTTAATTAAACTCTAGAAAGGAAAGACACTGAAAGTTAAGGGCACTTTAATGCTCTCACTCTGCCCATTAGTGCTTGTATAATGAAGCATAAACAATGCAGAACGTCCTAGTCATGTTTAGAATCTCCATCAAATCATAGACATGAGGCAATTAGAAACTGCAGTGGGACATTTCCTGCATTGACAGAATCAGGAATATTAGAGATTAGGGTGGTGGAACGAGGGGTGCGGCAGCATGCCCTGGCTTGAAGTGATGTCCAATATATACAGGTTCAATGGCTTTCAGCACCCCCACTAAAAAATTGTTCCAACGTCACTGTTAGAGATGGGAAAGAATGGTTGTCTAGTCCTTTTGCATAACCATTGCAGGATTGTTCCAGGTGATATACTTTTCAGTGTTCTGACCGTCATCACTCTTGAAAGAGTCTGTACGTTGCTGTTTATCTTTAATGGTGCTTGCCAGGCTCTCTCCATATGTTTTAAAAGATTAGAACCACGTTTTCCTTTTTCGGTTTTTCTGTTTCTTTTTCTGCTTCCCAAACTGTGAGCTGTGGAGGGAGGGACTCATGGGGCAGCCATGAATGTTTAAGGGGAAAAATTAATCAGTATGCCCCTTTCTGTTTTTTTTTCCCTAATAAAGAGACAGTTAAGCTAGGCTTAAAAATGACCTCCTCTTACCTTTGGGTCTGTGTCTCATGCTGCAGCTGCTGGGGCTGGGAGCCTCTTTGTGCCCTCCAATCCTGCAGGGGGTTGTCGTGTTAATTTAGATGGAATAAATAGGCCAAAAGAGTCAAAGGCATTAGCATGACTCTGTCACTGTCCAACCTTAAACCATGTAAACAAAGTTTGGGGTTTGGTATACAGAGACCTCAGCCAACTTAGTACCAGGGCAAACACACCATTAAATATTCTTTTAATCTTTCATGGAAGGTATACAGAAAAAGAAGGAAAAACAATTCAAGCGTTTGAAATGTATAGTAGTAAGTAAGGCTTTCATTTTAACAACATCCTTTGTTTCCTTTCCCTTTAGCTGTAGGGAGTTTTCAGAAGGTGTCCCCGCTCTTCCACGTAGCAGTCTTAGATTGTTTCAATTTTTTTTTCACATTATTTCAATACAGCACAAACCTAGTGCTGTCAGGCCAGATTTTTCAAAGTATTGAGGCACCTAAAGATGCACATTGGCACTAGGGAGACCAGATGTCCCAATTTTATAGGGACAGTTTTGGGTCTTTTTCTTACAAAGACTTCTAATACTCCCCACCCCCTGTCCCGATTTTTCACACATGCTGTCTGGTCATCCTAATTGGCTTCTAGTATGATTTTCAAAAGCACCTAACTCTCATTTGTGTCAATAGGAGTTAGGCATCTAGCCGCATTCTTAGGCACCTGTGAAATGTGGCCCATAATATATGAGTTCTAATGAAATACTGACAAACCCTAAACCATAAAAGCACTGCATGTCAATATTAGATTAATTGATATCATGACATAAAGTCCTGTTGCTCATGGAATGGCACTAAAGATTTTTTTGTCAATTAATAATTTTCAGACCAAGTGAGAGCAGTTGGCAATAAGTATAAATACAGAATATCTCTTTGCTTCTCTTTTACTGTGTCTGGCCATCTATTTAATCTTAACTGCATGCAACTATTCCTGCTCAAAACTAAACACACACAATTTATCTTTCTGTTTTTCTAATAATGTTCCTTCACTGTCAATCAAAGGTTACAGACCATTATTAGAAGGTATACAATCTTTAGCATAAAGCAAGGCCAGGCAGGATTACAAATGAGGACATTTACATGAAAAATATGCAATAGTAATAACTCCATTAATTTAATTGTTTCCAACAATATGTAATTTATTTGGAGGTCACAAAGCTATTATGAGTTTGGAAAGTTTGTGTGACTGGATTCTGTATTTGGCACTTGCATATTAATGCTTTTAATACATTGTGGGTGTGACACTGAATTATGTTTCAGAATAAACAAAATACAATGTGGAGCTGGACAGGAAGGAGAATAACCTTAAGAAAGCAGCTTCAGTATTCTGTGCTGAAAAATGGGAATGGTGTTTCAGCTCTCTTCTCAGGAGCACGATGGGTGTTTCTTTTACACTTCTCTTGATGTATATTATGGAAGAAGAATGATACTGTTATCTCCTTCACTTGATTCTTCTAGTTCTGTTCCCCACCCCTGCATCCATCCCTCTCTTGGAACGTACTTGTGCATCATAAGCTTATAATATTGAGGTTTTTGTATGAAAACATCAAGACAGAATTTGGTGATGTTGCATAAAAATATCATCATTTTGAGTCAAGAACCTCCATATCGATCCCACATCACAATGTGGCGATGTTTCATGGGTGCAAAAAGTTACTTTGTTACCAGTGAGTATCCCATAAGTACCTTTTTAGCCCTGCTTAATCAGAAAAATCCCTGCAACCTCAGGAAATGTTGCAAACTGCACAACTTACATCATACACGACATCTTAACATCTTGAGAGAGGGAAGCATAAACCTTTATTGAACCTTCATTATTATGTCATTGTCCTTTAAGCTGATTAGAGTTGCTTAGAGCTCTGGATAAGCTTCATGGTCATTAACCATTGGTGCATTATTTTAAAATATCTAATAAATAACCTGGCATTCCAAGTATGAGGCTACAGAGGTCAAGTACATACATAGAGGGGCTGGTGCTGAAAAGTGGGTTATAGTTCCTGTAAAATGCCTATTGACTGTTATGGGAGTTGGCGGCGCTCTCCCACAAAGAGATCAGCACCATTCATGCCTGGACCCTGAGTGATTTAATATTGTAAAGGTCAATGAAACACAGTGGTAAAAATCTAAATAAAACAAACTGACAGATATTTTTCAGTCCTTTCCAGATGGCACCCTGCTGTTGTAGACAGGTCTCTGTTCTGCACTGAGATCATTGCTGTGGATCGCTGAGCCCTGGCCAAGTCACGTTTGGAGTCTGTGAGATTCTGAAAGACTACAAGGAGATCCTGCAGACTTCTGTGCCCCTCAGGCCACGTCTATACGACGCGTCGTATCGGCGCGTTACAATCGATTGCTCGGGGATCGATATATCGCGTCTCATCTAGACGCGATATATCGATCCCTGAGCGCGCTTACATCGATTCCGGAACTCCACCAACCCCAATGGAGTCCGAATCGAACATGGCGAGCCGCGCACACGCACATCGATCCCGCGCGGTGAAGACGGGTGAGTAGATTGATTTTAGATAATCGATTTCAGCTACGCTATTCTCGTAGCTGAAATTGCATATCTAAAATCGATTTTCGCGCATCGTGTAGACCTGGCCTCAGTTTATCTGATTTCCCTGCCCTGAGAATCAGCAGAATTAGGGGGACTTTTAAGCCACACCCTGCTCTGAATTCAACACACACACACACACCTCTCTCCCTGCCTCTGAAAGGGATCATTCCATGAAAAATCTGCAAGGTGATTGTCTATCCCCTCAGCCACCTCATTTCTTATGAGTTTCTCGACAGCTGGGGACAATCTGGGCATAGGTCGATTCCTGATAGTTTCAGGAACAAGTTAAGTATCTAAAATCTGCTTTTTCACACTCAATCAAGAGTTAACTCCTTCATCCTGTGTCAGGATCATCTAACATGGACCTCTGGGCCCCAGATGGCTGCCACTGAATTATCTTTGTTTGTTTGTTTGTTTTTAGTGTTTTTTAAGGCTGCAATTTCAAAGCATTCATCTACAAATTCATACTTAAGAGGGCATAAAAGTTCATATTGATTGACCAATGGTCTCCATGTCTAATATAACTATTTCTACCTATTTCCTTATATGAAAAGTTGCTTAGAAATCTGTTTGATGCTAGCAGTTCAGAAAATGAGGCAAGTTGTATTTCAGAATACCACTTCAAAAGGTTTATTGATTTTGGGGGTTTAATTGAACATTTCTTTAAGGGCCTTTGGTGAGATTCTTCCTTCAGTAATTCTATTGATATATATAGGGCTTTAAAAAGGCAAAATGTCTTATTTTTAAATGATTGACCTTCTAGGGCAAAAGTGTCAGTAACTGAGGAGTTTGAAATCCACAGAGTAGGTTGAGGCATGTCCTTGCTAAGATTTTTGGAATGTAGAAGTCTCTGCTTCTGGCATTTAGAAATGGATTTTAATTATGTTTCAAGAAGCAAAATATATTATTGTGTCAGTTAGATCTAATTTACTTGAGATTAGATAAATCCTTTTTTATTTGTGTGGGTACTTCAATCAATTTATCAGGAAGACAGAATCTTACAGTTTTTGGTATGCCTTTAATGTGGGTTGTTAGTCTTTTAAAAACAACTCTGGCCAGAGCAGCTATTCTGAGATCATGGGGATATTTTGTTTGTTTTTCCCCACATGTAGTTAATCGTGGGGGTTCAGATTATAAAATATAATTGTGACTACATGGAAATAACACACAAATAGGATTGGCAGAATTTGATTTTTATTTTTTATCATTTTGGCAGATATCAATGTTTATTTTTAAGCATTTTTATTTTTATCAATTTAAATGTTCACAGTTGTGCAAAATTATAGGTTTAAACATTCCCCCATTTTTACTGATTTTAAATTTTTACAGTGCAGGAAATTGAGGGCAGCGGACAATAATTATTTAATAATAAGAGTAGAAGTTGAGATTTAAAAGTTAGATTTATAACCACTAAACTACAAATTGTTAACATCACCTGTCAAAATATACAAAGTAAATAGCCTTAAATCAAACTCTAATCAGGTCTCACACAGCATTTTTCTTACTTTCCATATCTGAGAATTTCTGATACCGTCGATGGAATTATTTTGTCATTGTTTTTTGTGTGTTCAGTGAAACTGAGGTTTACTGTCATTTACCAATAAAAATTAAATCCTTCCAAGCCTTAGGGTGACCAAATGGCAAATGTGAAAAATCGGGAAGGGGTGGGGGAGTAATCAGTGCCTATATAAGAAAAAGTCCCAAATATCGGGACTGTCCCTATAAAATCAGGACATCTGGTCACCCTACCAAGCCTACACATAAAGAGGTGTTTGTGTATGGCCATGCATGTGCATTATTCACCAGTGTTGAGCCATGACTAAATTATGCAGTCATCCCAAGGGAGTGTGGATAAAACCAGTGAAACACCTCACACCATCAGGTATTCTCTATATGACAGGAAGGCTTTACAGAGACATTTTATAGAGCTTTTAAAAATGGTATTGGATTGTTTATTATATCCGGTATTGAATTGTTTGTTATATCCCTTTGTCTGTAAAGGTAGGTTCCATTTATTACCTTGGCCTGGATTCATCCTCTTAGATCCATGCATGGAGGGGACTGTTCATACACTGACCTCCCCTCTCCTACATAAAAGGAGGAGTCAACTGCCACTCAGCACTACATTAGCTCCATTCCAATGCCATGGAGGAAAATATTAGCCTGCGTGCACAACCTGGGAGTCCCAGATACAACTGCAGCCCAGAGGGAGCCCTTGTTAGCCCATTTCTTTTAAGGTACATGACAAATGCAGTTTGCACATGGTTTTGGAATTAATTAAGATGGTTCTGCAATTGATTATACACAAACCACCACTATATATGTGTATATATGTGGTGAATGTTTGTGTGTATTGTAGGCGGGGCTGATCGTACTGCCTATTAATGTTGCCCAGTATTTCCCATTACAAGACCTTGCTTTCAGGTGCTTATAATTTTGTCAGAGTTTAACTGAGGGTGAGCAGCAGCTTCGAGCCACACGCACATGCACGCACAAATTGCCTGATTAAATGCAAAAGGGGTAAGACCTGGCCTTAGTGGCAGTGGGGGGAGTAGATTGGGACAAGGGGCCTAAGAGCAGGGGAGACACATGACTGGGACTAAAGCCTGCTGGGGGGAAAAGAGGAAGACTAGTAGTGGGAGCCAGGAGAGAGAATGATTCATAGATTTTTTTTTTTTTAAAAAGGCCCAAAAGGACCGTTTAATAATCAAGTCCAGTCTTAGAGGAGACTTGGACTGGCTGGGCAAGGAGACTGGAAGCTGGGGATGGAAATGGGAGGTAGGAGAGAATTGGGAGCCAGCGCGCTGGGGGAGACTGAGACTGAATGAGGACCCAGCAGGGAAGACTAGGTCTTGGTGGACAAGGACACTGGGATTGAGAACTAATGGGTGTAGGGGAGTGGGGACAGATCTAATGAGGAGTCAGGGTGTCGGGAGAGAACTGGGACTGGCTGGGTAAAGAAACTGGGACAAAGAATGGGAGATTGGATAAGAGGCACAGGGAGGGAGACTAGGAGAGGGAGCCAGTGGACATGGGGAACGTCATTTGGGGGTTGATTATTCCCTTCCTGCCTAGAATTTGTTTATCGCATTCTGGTGACCTGTCGAAACCTACATACTTAAAAAACATGGTTTTCAGTATACATACATAACTCCATACACGTTATCTGCACATACGTTTCACAATGATTGTCATGACATGTGCTTTCAGGAGAGACTTCACATGACCCCTTTTGGTGAACCGAGGGGATCCCTGTAATCCTATGTACCTGTGTGCCCTCAGTGGGTACCAGGAGATTCTTGGGTCACAACAAGAGACTTGATTTTGCGGATGGTGAGAAAAGGCTGAATCTTACAGATGTTATGCAGAAAGAATTGGCAAGATTTAGACACTTCTTGGATATGAGGGTCTAGAGAGGGCTGAGACAAAGATAAGTGACTGGGAAGATGGTGGTTGAGGACAGTGACTGAGAAAGGGTGGGAGGGGCTATCCAAATATATACATTTTTTTTCTCCAGATCAGTATATTTTGTGCTACTGAGTGACAAAATATGGCAGTCAAATACCAATTGGCCTTCTCTTCATTAAGTTTGGAGTCTGAATTTGGATCCTTTTCTTCACTCTGACATATATCTAGCTAGCTCTTTCATTTGTACTTAATAAATACCAATCCAGTCCTCTGGGCACTGCGCAAAGCATTTAAAACAGGACAACTTCACTAGCTGAAACAATGACAAGCGCACATTTCCAGCCCAACCCTACAGCCCACAACAAGCTATTTGCACAGTTTTAGTGCTCAAGAAAGATGCTCATACTTTACATCCCAAGGTTTCCCATCCACTAAAACCCAGCCCTTCAGTCAGCTACTCTCTTTACAGTTTAGGCCCCTACTTTTTCTGTTCCTGTGGCATGGATATGTATGTTTGACAGTGCACATTTAGAAACAGTAGAATGCATGAAAAAGTCAAGAGCTGCCACTCATTTCCAGTTAACTTCTCTTTGAAGTATTCAGGAAAGCTGTGATGTCTCCTGAACCACTCTGTGATAGTGGCAAATGCTGATTTACTCATGGCTACCATTGTATTAGGCTGCGGGGGGACAATGTGTAGATTAAACTGGATCACCATTGCAAACAGAGTGAAATTTGATAATTTCCCCATGTTTTACATGGTAAAACATTTATTTTCTCTGTCTCCAAATATCCTGCACTTCTTTGTGAAGTCACTGATTGTAATCTCTCCTTTACAATGTGTATAACATCAGCTAAGCAGGTGCTTTGCGCAGAATGGTTTTGGAGTTGTCACGTAGGTAAGCAATTCAGCACACCGTCGACAGCCACGTTTCTTCAGTTAGGCTATAAAACTGATCTGACTTGACAGCCACTTAACGCAGCTAACCTGTGCCACTTTCTTTATACCTAATCAAGTATTTATGGCCAGCACAACGTGTTCAAGAGCTATTAGAATGCTCATGCTCAGAGCTAACTGGCTGTCAATTAAAACAAAGCTTTGATCACCACAAATAAGGTAATATCTTGGTTTTTTTAAACAAATCCAAAGACTTGCAGTGCAGTTTTATGAGGGTATTCATCATGGATGGGTGACGCAGACTGCACTAATAATATAATAGATTAATGTTTTGTGGTACGTGTGGATATTAATATGCTTGGTTTGCCTAAGTGCCTAAGATGAAGGGCTAAAGTTAATGTTCCTTCTTCTGTATGCATATGTGTATGAACAGTATCGCACATAATCATGACTGCCTTCCCTGCTCCCACTGCAGGAAGGGGGCATAAGGTGCCTCCTAATTCCCTGCACAGGTTCCCAGTGTTGCTGTTTTATGTACTCAGCTGCAGGTGGGTGGAGGAGAGCAGTATTCATGGGGCTATTTCTTCTATTGCTGTGCAGGAGGCTGGGGAGTGGGTGGGGAATGGGCTCCAGTGTCATCCCCAGCATAGCAGCCAGCACAGCTTTGGAGGGGGAACAGGGGTGAAAGTAACTTAAAGGACTTACCAGTATGCTGGAATGCTGAGTGGGGCATGGCCTCAACCAGAAGAGGCGGAACCTTTTAAGATTTAAGGACCCTGGGGCTCCAGCTATGGGTGGGAGCCCCAGGGCCTTTAAAATCACCCTGGAGCTACCCAGCTGCAAAGGTGGCTGGGAGCCCTGGGGTTTAGGGGCAAATTAAAGGGCCCAGGGCTCCGGCCGCCGCGGAGCTCTGGGCTCTTTAAATCACTGCTGGTGCCCTGCAACAGGGCTTGGGCTAGGGCTAGAGTAGTAACAGCAGGGCTCCGGAGGTGATTTAAAGGGGGGCTCCCCGCAGTCACTTCTGAAAATGTTACCCTTCATCATTTATTGTCAAAAATATGAAGTATTGAAAAAACTTAAAGAGAACCGCTCTTTTAAAAAAACAACAAAAATCCTACACCACATTCTGTTCCTGATCTCATCTTATTTGATTTAGATTTCTTCAGAATATTAAAGGGGCAACAACCCAGATCCCAAAGCATTTATTATGGAAACTTTATTATCCTTTGCAGACTGTAAGGAAAGGCTAGAGTGCTGATGGCTTTGGAAAATCTTGGAAAGTCTTGCCATATTCCTTTTGTGGGAGTGAGAGAGGAGCCCCATCTGCCCTGCAATAGAACTTGGAGTTTCTAAATCTGAGTTGTGAATTTCATTTTCAGTTAAGCACCATTTTAAAATGAACGTTCACTGAATTGCAGAAAGTGAATCTGCAGTTCTTCTTATTTTATATGTTGCTACATGGTTGCTGCTAGTGCTGCAGCTTTAAGACACATTCCAGATAATGCAAACCGCTATACTGCTGCTACCAAATTGGTAATATTAGGGTATTAGTCAGCACCAAACCTTACCCTATCTTATTTCATATTGCAGTTCCTATACTGCTTCCTTAAGTTGGCATCCCACCTTTCTGAGTTTTCTGAGCCTAGGCTCCATGGACATGCATGCTTTATCACTCCCTATAATGGAAAAATTAGATTACATTTGGTTATTCTCAATACTTAGTCCTGTACAAATGGACATTCTTCATTAACCAACTGGTCATTTACAAGCACGAGCTGTTTCCAGTGCACAATATCCAACGAGCAGAATAAATAGTTATAATTGCCTATCAGTTTATTTTATATATGTAAAAGCATATTGCAGGAATCATGACTGATGCCATAATGAATGATGACAGGTAATTAACTTGTAGTGTGTCAGTCACACACAACTAAATGCTTTGCAGGAAATGCTGACCTTGGATTAAATCAAAGGGTAGAAGCTGATTGCTTAGCCATATTTTAATTTCTGGGTAACTAGCCACTGGAAACTAACTCGTGAATTTTTCCCACCTCAACCTCTCCTCCTCATACACTATTTGACTGATTTGCAAGACACACTGTCTGAATTAAAAGCTAAGTTAAAGCCCCTGGGTTGTACACCCTATGCAACCTCTACTGAGAGCCCTTGGCCATCCAGCTTCTTCTCCATCTCAGAATGGATTCTTGTAGCTGTGCACAGTCCCTCTTTCCCCACTCCTAATCTCCATATGCTTACCAAGAAAATTAGGGAATTAAAAATTCATACATATAACTTTGAAGATGAAAAATGCAGTAGTAACTTTGTTGTGGAATTTCTGTCACTTTTACTAACTATATTATGGAGTGTCTGTGGGAATTCTAACCCATGAGCACAGTCCAGACTTTTTCCTCATTGCTAGTTAAGTTAAATCAGGCACGGAGGTGTTATGTCCATTGTTGTTTGACCCATGAAGACTTCCCTACACGAAGGCAAGGTGCTGTGCCACCTTTCACTCAAATGAGTTTTGATTAGCACAAGAAACTCTGACTAGTTATCAGCCTGTTTCACACCTTAACACTTTGGGGAAAAGAAACAGTAAGGTTTTTAGCCAGGTAACTTTGGTGTCATTTAGACTCTGGATTTTCCTCACCCCTTTCAGTTAGGCTTTCGATCAGAGTATGGCATTGAGACTTGATGGCTGTTGCTGCTGATACTATTAAATCTGGAATCTTTTCCCGACTGCTACTGACTTACTTTTGTGAACTTGAACAACTGACTTGACTTCTCTGTGCTTCAGCTACCCCATCTATAAAATGGAAATAATACTTTGTTATATATAACCTTTGCGTAAAACACTTTGAGATCTATGGATGCAAACGTGGTATACCAAGCAGTTATGCACACCTTTATACTGGGAAACTCCTAGGCTGACTATGTAGATCTGCAGATGTATTATTCAAGGTGTTCATTTTTATCTGTAAAGCAGTAGGCAGTTTGCATGCTTGCCCTCTGAGGGAAATGTATTTCTCCCTGTGAACTGTTATGGCAACTGGTGGACTCAAACCAACACTCCAACTAAATATCTGGAGTCAGGGCTGAACAATCTCAGCACAGGGCCATTGACCCCGAATCCCACTCCATTTCAGAAAAGGGCAAAAGAATGATTGAGACATGTTTCCCAATGCTTTAATCTCTTTAGCTTATCAAAGAGAAGGTTACAGGTTAGCTTGATCAGTCTATAAGTACCTATATAGGGAACAGAAATTTGCTAATATAGGCTCTTCAGTCTAACAGACAAAGATATAACAGGATCCAATGGCTGCAAGTTGAAGTTAGAAAAATTCAGACTAGAAATAAGGTGCAAATGTTTAATAGTGAGGGTAACTACCATTGGAATAACTTACCAAGGGCTGTGGTGAATTCCCCATCAGTGGCAATTTTTAAATCAAGATTAGATTTTTTTTAAATGATGTGCTCTAGTTCAAGCACGAATTCAGGGAGATACTATGACCTGTGTTGGACAAGAGATCAGACTAAATGATCACTATGTGATCTGTCTTTATAATCTATGAACCAGCTCGTCTGACAACGTCAGAGGTTGTTAATTCAGCACATCCCTTGGCCCGCGCCACTTCCCACACCCCCCATTGGCCTGGTACGGCAAACCACTGCCAGTGGGAGCTGCGAGCAGCCGAACCTGTGGATACAGCAGGTAAACAAACCCAAGCAGATTTCCCTGACGGGCTGCGTGCCAAAGGTTGCCGATCCTTGCTCTGTACCGACGGGAGAGAGCTATCCCATCGGCATAATAAAACTACCTCCAGGAGAGGTGGTATCTGTGTTGGCAGGAGAAGCTCAAGGGGGTGGCTTATTCACACCCCTGAGCAACATAAGTTATACTGACATAGCCTGTAGTGTAGACAAGCCCTGAGAGATACAACTGGGCACATTTTAGAAAGGTAAGAATAATCAAGTATTTCATTGTGATACAGACTTCAATGAGGCCAGAATAAAGAGCTTGGTTGCCTTGACCACTAGCAGTAGAAAAGTGTTTCCCTTCGTGTCAGAAGATCAAAACTCCTTATTACCAGTGCTAATTGATTAAATAAGAGGCATTTAGTGTGAATAAACAGGAAACTCAGCGCTTAGCCTTGTCCCATTCTTGAGCCCTATATCCTTCAGGGGAAGAATATAGGTAGTTGAAACAAAACTGCAGTTAAAATCTCAGCGTGGCTTTTGATGGAGAAAACCCAAACCATATTTCTTTTCCTGTTGATTTTCTTCCCTTTCTTCAGTCATCTTCATTTTGAGCCTTGCTAGTCTTGCTACCTCTCAAGGATGTCGCTGGGTGTGTTACTGTATTTTGCATTGGCACCTTTAAGAACAATTAATTGATGTTCACTGAAGGGCAAGCTCTTGTCTCCCTCCCTCCCAAAATTTCCTTTTATGGAGACATCCAATCTGCAGTGCTTCCCTTTTTGCACAGTTGAATGCCAGTAAATGATTGAATCCTTGCCTTACCTTTTGTTTGTGACTGGCCGACTCATTGAACTGCATATTCTTAAAAACAAGAAATCCTTTCTTTGTTACCTGTATTAACAATGTAAACGTAGACAGGTGGTGGTTACCTAAATGAACATGAAGTGCTATAGCTGTTACCTTCTTTTCTGAGAATTAAGTTGTATGAAAAGGCTCTTTGAAAGAAAATTAGGTGGGATCCCCGCATTCATTTTACATCAGGCAAAGCCATCACGATGACATAATTACAGTACAGTGTATCACTGCAGCATCCAGACACATCTTGCTCAGTAGTACAATAGATTTCTGGTTCAGTATGGTGGGAATTTAAATGAGCGATAAGTGTAAACCATGGATAAGTGCATGTCAAATAATCAGTTGCTGTAAATGAAGATTAGAATGCCGTGGTACACTGAAGGCTTGTCTACACTTACAGTGCTGCACCAGTGTAGTTGCGCTGCTGTAGCATTTAGTGCCGATGCTACCTGTGCTGATAGGAGAGCTTCTCCTATCGGTGTAGGTACTCCTTGAGAAGCCCTCCCGACCGTCCACATAGCACTGCCTTAGGTCAGTATAACGACATTGCTCAGGGGCATGGATTTTCCACAACACTGAGTGACAGTGAACACGGGGGGCTAAGAGGCAATGGCCACATCAGTTTTACTGGGGGGGGGGAGCTGAGAGGTGGAGAGGAGGGTCTGGGGGGTGGGATGCAGTGCAGAGTGGGAGGTCAGAGGAAGGGACAGTGTGGGGGCAGGCCTTAGGGAGAAGAGGCGGCACGAGGGCAGGACCAGGGAGAAAGGGTGATGTGAGGGCGGGGGGCTTGAGGGGAAGGGGAGGTACGGGTGGTGGCCAACACATGGGCGCCAGTGCCCCCACACTTTTAGGGAGCTTCTATTGCCCTGACAAATCTACCAATGTAAGTTGTTAGTTAGGTCAGGGCTGAATCTGTGGATGGTGGGTAGGTTGGGCTGGAGGGGAAGGAGTGCTGGCATAGGGCACCAGTAACTAAATTCCAGTAGATAATGTACAGATTTGAAACCAATAGCTCCGTAGTATACATGTGTATTACAATGATTTTATATGTTGATGTAACATTTCAAACCCGAGTGCCTCAAGATGCCTACAGGGAAGCAATGAGGCCTAGCGGATAGAGAACTGGACTGCGACTCAGGAGACTGTCTTCCATTCCTGACTCTGCTATTGCTTTGTAGGTGAATGAGCAAGTCACTTCCTCTGTGCTCTTAGTTTCCCGCTCTGTAAAATGGATAATGATACTGACTCCTGTTTAAAGAGATCACTGCTGAAAAGTGCTATATTAGGGAGAAGACAGAGGTGACTTTCTGTGCCTATGGTAGTATCTAGAGACCAAAGCTGGCTTCAGCGCAAGTCAGAATAAACATTGAGGCCATTCCTCCACCCTGCTTTCTGGTGTGTGCTCTGGCTACTCGTCTCTCTCTTCCTCAACCTGACACTAAAACATCTTTCTGCCAGAAGAGAGGGAAAAGGCTGGGAGTTGGGTCATGGAGCTCACTGTGACAATTTTACAGCCACCAGCGACGGAAGTCCCACTTTGACCCACTACATATAAGATAGTAGCTCGATGTGGCGTGAGACTCCATCATATGGCGAACTAAAGGGAGTTGACGGCTGATAAGTAACGCGTGATCTAGTTTCCATGATGCGTTTAATGTGATAAGTTCATTTATAACCTGAACACCTATATATTCAGGCAAGTGACTTCTTTCTTTCTTTTCTCGTTATATATTCTTCTTAGATCCATTGATTTTAAGGAGGCCCAACGCTCTCTCGCGCAAAGCGTGGCTGAAGATAGTAAAAAAATTGCAGTTCTGCCAAAATTGAACATATTTTTGATTAAGCTAATACTTACTGTTAATGAAGGAAAGTATCCTAGAAACAATCACACAATCATTTAAAAATCCAAGTTTAATGCTGATATTTTTCTTCCTTTATGGGTTTGCCAAAATTAGCTTAAAAACCGTGCAACACTATAAATAATGATTGATGTAAGTGATTGAGTCAATATATTTGAGTTAAAATACCACGTTACAAAAGATTTGTTAGTCTCTCTCTTTCTTTCCCCCTTATATCTCCTCTCGCCCCCGCACTAGTTTTCTCAGAAATAGGGAGTCATTTTTCAGCCTCCTTCAAAGGAATTGAAGCCACTGAATAGTCAATTGCATCAGTACTAACGTCACTGCTAGAATGTATTTATTTCTTATTTCTTCAACTTTTTAAGCATTTGCTGCTGCTGAATGGACACAGATTACTGAACAATAGCAAGATAATATGAGAATTTAAATCTCTAAGGCTATTAAAAATACTAGAGTTCTTGTGGCTTTAAAATGGAATAGTTTTAGTGGGATATGTTCAACTCCTTTGATGTTGAAATAATGGCTATTATAGCTGGTTCAAATAACATTAAACAGAAATGATAACTTAGTTCAAATCTTGGCTGTTGGTAAAAAATCACTTTCTGATAACCCTGCCCATCACTGCCACTCCAGTGCTCTTGAAGCAGGAGGTTCCCTACCTTTTAGATCTCAGGCAGCCTATGCATGATTCACTGTCATGTTTTTGATTTTGTATTTAATACTTCTCCATGTGTAAAATAGCCTCTTGGGGCCTGTTCTGAAATCCGTGGTAGTCTGTCCATTGACTTCAATGGGTTTTGGATTAGATGCATAGAACGTTGAAAATGCAATAACTTTACCAACTGATTGTTTTCCTTTTCCGTTTGGCCAAACATTGATTTTCTCATTTCCCCTTGTGTGCTGAATGGAGCTTGGATTAACATGACTACTTTTGTTCAAGGACAGCTTCAACTCAGGGTTCAGAGTGTCATGTCATTTTAGAGCAGTAATACTCACACCTCAGTGGTTCAGGAGCCAAATTAGTGATCAACAATACCCAAAAGAGCCACAGTACTGTGAATTCATTGTTTCATTTACTATAGTACTATATGTTCATATTTAAATGGTATGACTGGGGAAAATTACTCACTAAGTATTATTAATCAACTACAATTGGTTAATAATGTAGTAAATGCATCCTCATGGGTTAATAACTTAGATTCATTAATAATTAAATCACACAGTTTTAATATCATGCGCTGCAAAGAACCACAGCAGACACAGTAAAGAGCCGCTTGCAGCTTGCGAGCCTCAGTCTGAATATCACTGCTCTAGAGGATCTCTGTGCAACAGCAGGAGCATCTTCACAGATGCCAGAATAGCTTTGCAAATTATATTTGTTCATTGCTGCTAAGGAGCAACCAGAAAAAAATACAATTCAGTTTCTGTTTCCTTGAAAAATAGGGTCCAGACCTGAAATTATTTCTCAGTCCATGCTCAGGAGAGAAATCTACCATTTAAATCACTCTCATTTAACTAGCATTTCAACCCTCGCTCCACTCTGCAAATGATGCCAACCTTCATTGAACATTGTTTCAATTTTTGTTTCAGCATATTTGTGTTTTTTTTCCCATGCTGCCCTTTATGCATGGAAGGAGCGCCCATAAAAATCAGGAAAACCACAACAAAGCTACTCTTAAAACTCACAGGTGTCATGTTATCTACAAGATGCTAGACAGTGCCTCAGCAGTGGGAGGGGGGGGAGGTGCTGTGACTGCTGCTTATAATATTAAACATAGTTGTTTCTAGGGTGACCAGATGTCTTGATTTTATAGGGACAGTCCCAGTATTCAGAGCTTTATCTTATATAGGTGCCTTTTACTCCCCGCCTCATCCCAATTTTTTACACTTGCTATCTGATCACCCTAGTTGTTTCACTGTTACCTTGTCCACCCTCCTTCCCTTCCATTTGTTTTCTTCATCTGTTATCTCTTGCTGGATGCCAAGATTTAAGCTCTTTGTGGACTTAAGTGTGTGCAGCACCTTGCACAATGTGTGCCTTTGACACTGACTGGGGATTCTAGTTGCCATCACAACACAAATATTTTAAGATCATCACTGGGATAAGGGGGGGCTGCAGTGACAGGCAGACCTCATTATTCCCCTGGAAGAGGCGCCTGCAAACAATAAGGGACTGCTCCATTTACAGCTCTGTGGATCCCCCAGCAGCAGCCATGGATCTCCTTATACTGCACAGGAGAAACCAACACAAGTTACTCTTCCGCTCCTCTGAGGAAAATCTAGCAGGCTGCATCAGCAGCTCTCACACCATACACTGGTGGCACTCAAAGTAGGAGCATGGTTATGGTGATGGCTACCAGGGATCCTGTGGCTGTAGCCATCCATGTTCCCTTGCCAGTGGTGCAGGAGTGACAGTCACCAGCAGAAAATGTTTAAAAGCTAAATAAGTACGTGAAACATTTAAAGAGCCACTACTCAAGAAAGGGTTCTAGTTCTCCTCTTAGCCTAGCTTTACATAACCATGACGACTTCATGTCAGTGGAGCTACTCCTGATTTAGAGCAGTGAGTGAGATCAGAAGCAGAAAATAAATTTAATTTTTAAAATAAGGTGAGTCTTAAAACAACCTGAGAGTGTCCCTTTAAAAGTTTCTCAAGCTCAATTCTAAAATCTTGTCCATACCTCTTTTAATTGTTCCAAGCAGAGTAACATTGAGAACTGTGGTATCTGTCAGTACAGCCACAGAAAGAGAAGTTGGGGAGGCAGGAGAGTTGTATAGCAGACTGGGTAATTGATTACTGTGTTAATTAGTGTTGTAAAACCCCGTCTTTCTTTACAGATTAAATCTTCCACAACCTCAAAAACTGAGGTAGGGGGAGAAAACAAAATCCATAATAAATACAGAATGGGGGCCCAATCCAGCTCCTATTTAAATTACTTTGGCACTTCAGTGGAACTAAAATCATGTCTTAGAGAGGTTGCATAGACATCTTCTGCTCTCAGACTCTTGTACCTGGCTGGTGTAGTTTTCTTATCATCAAAGCCTTCTTTCTGAAAGTTCATAAGCCATAGGAGACCTTTTGTAATGATCAGTTTTCTTATTAACAGTGGAGGGATTTGGTATAAAGGATGTCAGAGCAGGGGATCCTTTCCTGATAAATAACACTCACTTCTCTCTTTTCACTCTTTTTTTCTTCCTTCACTAGCCTCCTGATTGGGGAATTCCCCTGTGCTCAGTTTCTGTCTTTTAATTGTAAGCCCTCATCTGTTTTGTTTTTATTCAAGTTGGTGGTGGCAGAGATGGGGACAGTAATGATAAATTCGTCACTTTCCTTGTTCCAATGATGAATTACTCCAGCTGTTAAGGGTGTGTCTGAATTCCCATTTGAATTGCCATTCTCAAAAATTTCTTCTTTTCAGACTGTAACCTCTCAGGGCAAGAGCTGTCGCTTGTTCAGCACCTTGCACAATTGGGCCCTGATCTTAGTAGGGAATACTAGGGGCTATGATTGTAGAAGTTCACATTGTTTTTAGAGAGAGCAAAGCAATTGTCTGTCTTATCTGCTGCTATTTGAATTTGGAGACTAATAATACCATAACTCTTGCCTTCCACTAATTTCAGATATCTATGGTAATTTCAAAATGCCTTGACAGTCTTTGCCACTCAGTCCCTTGGTTTCTTACAGAAAACACAATCAGCAAATCAAGAGTGGCATTATATTGTGGTAGAAAACCATTCTTTATCTGCCCCCACCCCCGACACCCACCCCTAAAGCAGTATGCCTGGCTATTTAGTCCTTATCTTGGGCAGAAATGATGAATTCTTACATATACCTTGCACATTCTTCAAATGCTGTTTAAACAGCAATGCACAATCTCTTTTTCCCCTTGAATAGCCTGTCTTAATTTTTTCTCTTTTGTTTCCTTACTAAGGCTTTGGAAATGCCAGTACTTTTATTTTGTTTTGTTTATTTAATTTAAAGTCTGGAGTTGGCCTAACTTTTTAGCATCCTCTTTTCATTATTCCTGTTAATGTGCAATTTGGGAAATAACTCTTCTGAAGTCATTCTTCTCAAGCTGCCCTGGAATTTCTTGATACATTGTTTTGTTACACGTAGACTGATAATTCTGCATCTAGAGGTAAGCAACAATCTGTATCTAGGGAATGTGGAGAGCTCCACACAAATCTAATTAATCCATAGACCCCCCCTAATGACTAGTTAGCATTTCTTTAAGGACTGCTGTTGTGGGCACTGTTCTTTGAGGGCATATGGAGATGTTTTATAGATCACTCCAGAGAAAAAAGAAGCAACTCATCCAAGAATCTCCAGTTACCAAACTTAAAGATGAATTTTGCACTTAAACCTATTTGTATCTTAAAATACTCCTCAAACACAGCACTTCATCATGGCACTACCATTCAAGAAATAACATTGCTTTAAAAAAAAGTGAGGGGGAAAGCACAAGTGGTATGAAAAGAATCCTAAGAAATTCTCTAATCTGGGAAATGATTCACTTTACATGTAAATATAAAATGGTGATTTCAGCATTGACATTTGGGTTCTGCCTAATGCCATGGGGAGCTTTGTTCAAAAGAAAGCTGTGAACAGAAAGAAAAAAAAAAGTAACAGGCATTGTAATGCCCTTGTTTTGAGTATATACTGGTAAAAGATCAAATGTTTCCTTCTGTGTAGATAAGTAGTGGGAAACACAAAACTTTAGTTGTTAGTTCACTGAGTCTGGCTGGCTCAACAATCTGCTCATCTCCCTGCCTCAACCCTATCCTATAGTTCCAGTGAAGTCAGCTGAGTTATACCGATTTACAACTGTTAGTGATCTGGCATTGTGTTAGAATAATGGGAACTTCTAAGGCCTCATTCTGTGTTTCAAAAGTGTATGGCTACACTGGCACTTTACAGAGCTGCAACTTTTGCACTCAGGGGTGTGAAAAAACACCCCCTTGAGCGCTGCAAGATACAGCGCTGTAAAGCCTCAGTGTAATCAGTGCTCCCAGCGCTGCACGCTACACCCGTAGAGGATGTGGTTTACATGCAGTGCTCTGCTCCGACCACACTCACACTTCAAAGCGCTGCCACGGCAGCGCTTTGAAATTTCAAGTGTAGCCATACCCTTAGGGACTCAGGAGTTTATGTCCCGGGGGAGCTGATTTTTTTTTCAATGAGACTTGAGCTCCTAAGTCACTTTTGAAAATGGGACTTAGACTCCTCTTTAATTAGTAAGATTTTCAAAAGTGCCTTAATCCAATGGGTTTGCAAACTTGCATGTCTCATGTATGTCTTATTGGGCATTTACTCTTCCTTCTCTCTCTCCCATATTTCTTCTGCTCCTACGGTTTTTCCTACTTCTCCCTTTTTATCTTTTTGAAGTAGCTCCATTTAAATCCATGAGGGTAGACTGATCTACACAAGCAGAGGGTCTGATCCCAGATTGTTCTCCTTCCTTGTCTGTAAGAGAGGTTTCCCTTTACATGGCGTATTTGAGTTTATCATCATCTTTAGATATCTTAGACAATTTGATTTACAGGGGTATTTCAGTTTGATTTTCTTATGAGGTTTTTAGGTGTATTGCTACTCACACTTAAATGCTGATTTGGAAAAACAATCGCTCTTGCTATGGTTTAATGACCTTTTTTTTTTTTTTTTTTGGAGTGAATCTCTATATCTACTAAAAAATTATCTTTTAACAGTTTTCAATTCCTTTTTTAAGCAAAAATAACCATGTAGAAACTTCCATGGTTGGAACTAGGGGATTGCGTGGTCTGCTGCAGTTCCTTTACATTAAAATAGTAAGTAAAAAAGCCTTGGCTGCTAGTACAGGTACTAGCACACTGGACAAGATCATTACATATCCTTGCCCCACTCCTACCATGATGTGTGATATAAGATTCTGATCATGCCAGTGAACCTCAGAAACTTCAAAGGAACACCACCACATTCCACACACAGCAGCAGAAATATGCATAGGAGTGGGGAAATGGAAGTTTTGTTCCTAAATATTGATTGCAGATGTTGAGGAATGTTGGTTAATGCAATTATACCTTCTCAAAGTTTTTAAGGATCTAAAGATTTGAGAGAAGTGCTTATAAGATCCTTAGAGAACCTTGTATGTGCTTAAGCGAGAAGAGATAACAAGGAGGCTACATATGCAATCGCTTCCAAAGCCATTATCTTTGAGGATATGCCCTGATCCAGCACGGCGGGGACATGGGGCTGACCAGCCTGGTTTTACCGTTTTACAAGGTGCAGGTGTGCTCCCTTGCTCTGGTCTAGCAACCCCATCTGGAACTGTTTTGTTCTGATGCGCCCCAGATCATGTGCACTGAAAGACAAGACTGGGATAGCTGCAGATCCAGAGGAGGTGACTTGTCCATTTCTCCCCTTTGCACTCACATCCAGCCCCCAAGTCTGAATGGAAGCATGGCCCTATGCATGCCTGGATAACCTTTGTAGTTACTTGGCTTCTCCTGCCTAAGAAAAGGCAGTGTTTAAGAAATGTGTGAGCCTCTGGTGTGAATCAGTCTTTCTAACAGAGTGAGATCCTGTGACATAGTGAGCTTGTTTTAATAACAAATCAAAAATGACAGTTTGAGGAAGATGGAATCTGTCTGAAGATGAAGAGCACCCTGGAAATGTAAGATGACCACTTAAATCAAATAAATCATAGATAAGGGCACACTGGCTTGGGCTGTAGTGCTAAGCTGAGTAAATAAACACTACTTATAACTGATTTTAGTAGCACAGGGTGCAGCTGTTATTTACTGAAAGATGTTGTATTTATTATAGTGATACTAGAAGTATTCAAGGTCATATTTGTGGCACTTTCTTAATACAGTCTAAGCTATAAAAAAAAAACAGGATATTTTCACCTAGGGAAACCCCCCTTCCCCCAAAATGGCTGTTGCCACTTAATTGAAGTGGTATCTAGGCTATCTGCTGCAAAGCTGGAGTGTCAGTTCTAAATCAAGGAAAGCCAACAAAGAGTCTGATGGCACATCAAGCTGCCACCGGACTTCTTTGCTGCTTTACAGATCCAGACTAAGGCTTTGTCTACACTTACAGTTTGCAGCGCTGCGCGTTACAGCTGTGGTCGTACAGCTGTGTATACGGCCAGCCTGCAGTGTGTCCACACTGACAGCGACAGCACTGCCAGTGTGTCCACACTTGCACCAGTTGCACCGCTGGTGAGTGGTGCATTGTGGGCAGCTATCCCACAGAGCACCTGTCCCATTTCTGTCGTGGGGTTGGGAAGGGAACGGAAGTGTGCGGGTCATTCCGCTTCCTGTTCCAACGACCCGTATGCCTGGGAATCGGACCCCATGCCTAAGAGGCCCCCGCACCGTAGGCACCTTTTTTTTTTTCCAGTCACCCCTGCTGCACCCCACTGCTGAAGCCAGCCCGCCCCACATCCCCTTGTCTCCAACCAGCCCACATCCTGCCCTGCCCTGCGCATCCAGACCCTACCTCCAGTCAGCCCTCCCTGCCTTCAGCACGCCCTGTCCACTGCGCCTCAGTTTGAGGCTGCCCGCCAGGCATAACCCTGCAGGGAGCAAGCTGTGAACCAACAATTGCACACCCCCAGGTGAGTGGCGCTGGACCACACAGTGAGAACACATCATTATAACCAATCAAACAGCATCATATATGCATATGTATATAATTTTATTATCATATTAGGTATGGAATAAAATAATACATTGAAAAAAGAGATGCTTTTTTCCCCCACTTTTTTTAATCATCCTGCCAATCTGTACTTCTCTGTGTAGTCAATTATTTTCTCTTGGCATGCCTTCTCCTTTTACTTGCAGCCTGTTCCTTCATGATTTCCTTATCCCTCCAGCTGCAACTTTTTTATTTCTGTGGAATACAGATTCTAACTGCTTCACCATCCTCTATAGTCTTCTTGGTTTTTTCTTAACTTGCTGTCTTCAGAATCTTGCACTGATTAGAGCAGTATTCAGGTCACTTTAAAAAAAAAAAACAGAGCAATAAACTGAATACAGACCTCATGTGTTTTAAAGAGCAGTTTATTGAGCATCTCATTACACATTCTGAAGCATACACGACAGCCGCAGCGCAGATAAAGAATGGCAGTCTTCCCACACCGCTTCACAGTGTAAGGCGGGCTGCTACGTGCTCACCTGACGGAAGGGGGGGGGGTTCTTCACTCTGGAACATGGCGTTCTTGGCTTGTGATGAAAGCAAAGAGCAGCCTACAGGTAAATAAACACTGAACCCTTACACCCACAATTCTCCACAGCAGCTACTCTCAGAGCCATCTTGCACACAACAGGCTCCACTTGGGAATGGTAGGGGTGGGTGTTCACTGTGGGAAACCGATAGGCGTTCTGACTGTGAAAGCAAGAAGCTGACAGAAACTCAATTGTGTATCCACATCTAGGCATGCTTGCAGCAGCCATAGCCCCCCTGCCCAAACATTTGATCCTTATATAAAACTTCTTACCAGACAGGCTCCCTCTGTTCCTCACTAACCAAGTCCCAAGCAGCTGGACTGGCATAGCTTCTTCCTGCTGGGAAATAGCTACCTGCCTCATGACTCCTGAGTCTGCCAAACACCTCAGTTAGCCTCCCCTCGGGTTCCTCTGCAACACTTCCCCCTCCTCTCCAGCTTGAGCCCAGGGCATGTGAGTGCAAATGGATGACCAGAGAGGCGAAAGAGGATGCTGGATAAGTCCTATACCCTGGAGGCCAATAAAACGCTGAGTGAGTTGTCCACACTGATGAGCCAGCGCTGCTCACCAGCGCTTGGTCATCGCTGACACCGGAAGCGACCAGTGTACAGCACGCTGCAAAACAGGGAGTTCGCACGCTGGCTGAGCTTTTAAGTGTAGACACCTGCTAAGTTGCAGCGCTGTAACCCCCTCACCAGCGCTGCAACTTGCAAGTGTAGACAAGGCCTAACACAGCTACCCCTCTGATACTTAAATCAAGGAAGGTTCAAGCTTTTCTCCTTCTGACAATTGCTGTTCCATAGTTTGCATTGTTGACTAACAGGGGACACAGAATCAGCTTTGCAGGTAGGACAAATGCACCTTAGAAGTGCAAATAAAAATGTTCTTCCAAACCTTGCCCAATAAATAAGCAAACCAGAAAAATATGATTTGACACCAGATTTGTTGTAAATCCTGTTTTTGTATGTGGGCTGCCAAGCTGAATCAGTTGCTTTTCTTTCTTGTGTCAAACACGTGAACTTTTCTTTCCTCTGTGGGCAAGGGTTCAATCTGGCAAGAATAAACTGCCTTGTAGCTGTTATTTTCTTAAGTTTAAATGCAATAAAGAACCTTTTTTATTATTCCTCATATTTTTTTTGCTGGAAACTGAGCAAAATATAGTTGTAGGTAGTACTGAGGTAAGTGTATTTTTTTCTCAGCACGGTATCTGGTAACATCTGGCCCAAGGTTACTGAGGCTAATTAAAACCTATGCATTTTAGTACATTAAGGCTTCATTATAAGAAGCGATGGGCCAACACTAAATATTTTCCTTAGTGAGGTATAATCTTAGATGCAATTAAAACATGCACAAGTAATGAAATAAATCGATCCACTGGGTAATCCAAAGCGTGTGAAGCTAGTGTTAGGTATTTAAAGTAATTGCCTGAAAAAATATCTTCACGTGAAATGGAAAAGTATATCCCTGTTTGGCTTCAGCATCACTGCCATTGCATGGAGACAAAATGAGACGAGGAGAGAGAATACTGCTTCTCAACTGTTCACTGGACTCTTTCACTCTCTTAATCTCCCTCCACTTAATCCTCTTCTCAACCCCCGTATTTCAAGTAACTCATGTATGGTGCAGTACTGAAATGTTAAACATGCTGTTCTGCCTATCTAGAACGCCAGGGGCTTGATTCATTACCACTATTCTAGTTTTACACACTGGCTGTACTGCTGTGAAACTGGAATAAGGCAGTAGTGGAAAAGGCCCATTTATCTCAGCTGTATTCATCACCACTCTAGTCTGGGGAAGAGAGAATTCCACTTACTGTGAATATATTTCTCTTATTCCTCAGCCAGTCTTTACCTATATAATTTAAGTCAGATACATAATAAGGGACATTTTGAGATTAATGTCCTAATTCTGTAGACATTTCATTATAAAAAATTTAAGCTTCCACCAATACAGGTTCATAGACCTTAAGGCCAGAAGGGACCATTGTGATCATCTAGGCCAGGAGTTCTCAACCTTTTTCTTTCTGAGGCCCCCCAACATGATATAAAATCTCCACCACCCACCTGTGCCACAACAACTGGTTTCTGCATATAAAAGCCAGGGCCAGCATTAGGGGGTAGCAAGCAGGGCAACTGCCCAGGGCCCCATTCCACAGAGGCCCCTGCAAACCTACATTGCTCAGGTTTTGGCTTCAGCCCCAGGGTGGCAGGGCTCAGGGCCCCAGGCTTCAGCCCATGTGAGTCTAATGCTGGCCCTGCTTGGAGGACCCCCAAAAACCTGCCCAGACCCCTGATTGAGAACCACTGATCTAGACTGCAGAACCTCACCCACTCACTACAGTCAGTTTGGTTATATAACCCTGCTCCATTAGAAATTGTAACACAGGGACATACTAACAGCAGCTGCTGCTGATGTTTAATATTTCTGTAGTCTTTTGTAGTCTTTTATGAAATCTTCAGAAAAGAAATACGCTATTTCATGATCCTACTCACAGGATCCAGAGAGAGTCTTTGTCTGCTCTTGACAAAAATTAATCATTGTAATTGTGCAATATCTTCCTTTTCAAATGTTCCTGAATCTGCAGTTAAAGGACAACTCTAAAGCTTGGTTTTATTTCCAGTGTGATTGCACCAGTGTCTCCTGCTTTACTTTTAAAAACGAGTGCATGACAGTGAAGGATTATTTAATTACTTGTTGATTGCCAGCACTGTGCTCAGCTCTGTGAAGAACAAAGATTATTGTCCATTCCCCAAGGACTCTTAGCAGACTTGAGTCCTCAGTACAGTTTCCCTCACACAGGTTGTTGATGGGCTTTCATCTTCCCATGCAATATCTCTCATGGTGTTCATATAGCACTTAGCATAATGAGGCCTCCATTTTGCTTGGAGCTTGTAAAGGGAATTTAGCACCTAAGTCCACATATAGGTGACACTGGCATTCACGAAACCACTGCAGAGCTGCCATCTAATTCTCTAGGTACCTAAAATCCCTACACGCTTACATTTCTATTTTTATTGTCCCCAAGGCACCTAATTTGCAGCAGCTGGGTGTGTGCACAGCTGCCTAAATCCTGACACTACCAAACAGTTCAGCAGCTCCTAACTCACCCCTTAGCCCTAGCAGGATTCATAAACTAGGTGTTCTCCTGCCTGTTTTTCCTTTGGCCTCAGTCTGGCCCTGAACATGCCTATAATGGAAAGAGGCAGCAGTAGCAAACCTCCTTTTAATCCAGTGGTTAGCGCACTCACCTTAGATATAGGACACCTGTGTTCAATTCTCCCTCTGCTTGATGTGGAGAAAGGGTTTGCCTGGGTCTTCCACTTCTAATAGAATACCCTAACTACTGATCTATGGGGTATGCTCAGCTACATAGCTCTCCTACTGAAGCTGTTCCAGTTTTGATAAATAAATATTGATTGTGTCAAAGAGTAAGAGTTAGAATGACTCTTGGTCTTGTGCTTTGGGGTACTCTTCTAGGAGATGGAAGACCCAGGTTCCAGTTTCCTTGCTTCAATTAATATTTAATTATTTATACACAGCTTCAACAGGAGAGACTTAGACTACCCCATAGCCCAATGGTTAGCTAGTATTCACTTGAGAGGTTGGAGACCCAAGTTCAGTCTCTTCTCCGCCTCAGGTAGAATGGAGGTTTGAATCCAGATCTCCCTCATTCTGGGTAAGGGCTTGGGCTTGGGCTCTACCTCTGTCACTGGCATTTCCTAGCTGCTGATTTAGGCAGGCTCAGCTGCTGGCTTTTAGTGAATCCCGTTCCTAGGCACCTAACTCTTCCCATGCATTGTACAGGGAGCCTGGGTGCCTGACTCAGGGTTGTGAATTCCAATGTGTGGCCTGCGTGTTGTAGTGCCTAAGTACTACTTCAGTACAATTAATAATTATGCCTTCATGGGTGGAACTGATTGGCTCAAGCAGGCAGAGAATGTGGGTAATAAGGCATCAGTTGTGGGGTAGGGGAGCTGAAGACAATAATACATTTGTCTTTTTGATCCCATATATACCATTACACGCATGTGTCTGTGTTTTTTCATTGCTTGGGTCACCTCTCAAGCATTGTGTACAGCAAGGTAAACATGCCTTAGAGCAAAGCCTCCCTTGAAATTAAAAACCAATAAGTCATGCAAAACAGAGCACTAGATCACACATAACAAATTCATATTTCCCTGTGCTGATCCTTAACCCACTGGCTATACACATTTCACAGCAGCAACCATTTCACATTTATAAAGCACTATGTCTATTATGATTCTACAATGATTGTTCTTGTAGCGCCCCTCTCCACCTGGTTACCTCCTTTAATGCCAATCTGCTTACAGGTTTTGATGGACAGATGGGGGTTCTTTTAGATCCCACCACCCACTCAGCAGGGTGTATCGTCTTTCTTTTTTTCTATGAAATTATTTGGTGGTGCCTCCACCCTTATTGCTCCTTCCTGGCAGGGTAACCAGGGCAGCTTGGGCAGAAAATTCTAACTACAGAGTAATCCCCACTTGCCAGATAGTTGGAGATTTCCAAGAAACAACACAAACACATAAAAATATATTCAACACAGTAACTATATTAAACAGGAGACAAATGCAACATAACAGGGCGAAACACTATTTTTAGGGTCACCGGTGCCCACAGTGAAAATACTTGTGACTTGATGTAGGAAATGTAAAATTAGTGTCCCACTGGTAGGCGTACTTTGCTGGGGCCCTTGATGACCTATAACCACAAAATTCTTCTCTGCGGTGGCTTAGCAGTGTGGCTGACTGGCTTCAGTACAGCCCAAAGGACTTACAAGTGGAAGGAGGTGGTAAATCTCTCCACAAGTGTAATATGCAGCAGGTTATAAAATCCTCAAACCCTTACTCCCAGGCTTGAGGACACAGTTCAGGGAGTAGGGGGTCCCCAAAACAAATTCCCTGACTAACTAACTAAAAGATGGTGCACTCACAAACTCCATGAATGATCCTCAGGTTCAAAGATGATGCTGGACTCCTCAGTCACTGCAGAGGGGCTGCTGTCAGGGATCCTCATCAGGCAAGGATCAGGCTGTATCCGTCCCAGGATTTCCCCTCACCATAAAGGGGTGCAGGGCTCAAGGTGTAGGTTATACAACTACACTAACATGCAAAGCGTAGCCTCCTAGCCCAGCCTCCACTCACACACTCAGCAGGCAGCTTCCCTGGACTAGCAGCCAGAGCAGAGCTGACCATGTGGTAATTGGTCTCACCTAGGGAGCTGGAGGGTGAACCCAGCCTGGCTGGGGAAATTTCCTAGCAAAGGCTACAAATTGGGAATCATCAGTGGGAAAGGAAAAACCCAGCTGAGGGATCTGCTGTCAGGTCCCTAGAGACCTGTTCTCAGGGGGAACCCTGCATGCAGGCCTGGGACTCACCAGCTCCCCACACAGCTAATCCTGCCCTTGCCCTGGTTTGCTCCAGATTGACTCAAAAATGGCTTCTCCCCTTTCCTGAACTCCCTGGGAGCGACATCTCACTCCCTGTTGGTTGCTGGGCAGACTCTGAGTGTGCCTTGGCTCCCCCTCCCTGAGTTGCCAGCACACAGAGCTCCAGGAATCTCGGTAATTTCCTTGGGGGTTACATTCTATACTTGAGGTAGTTGAATCTTTGGGCAGGATTAGGGTTCATTTCAGCTTTTAATCAAGTACAGCTCCTGTTTGCTGAGTGGGTTAAGACTGAGGCTTCACACAGGAGACACCATCATAATTAGTTAGCCAGACTTTTCTTATTTTTGTTTAAATAATTACCACATAGTCTAAAAGAATATTTGTATCAGTATCGGTAAAGATTCAAGCAGATGTTTTCATGAAAATGGCTGTCCCAGATAGCGAGATTGCAGACTGAAACACTACCTTGTGTGCTGTGCTGAACTGCACCAGAGTTTACTTCCTGGCCGCTGCTTCATATATCTCATCAGTGATGTGAATGAGACTCTTCCCTGCTTTAGTTCATAGCAAGTATAGCTTAATTCTGAGGTACAGGGCTAAGGAAAGCTGCAGAAGAACTTTTGGTCAAAGAAACACAATCATAAAAATCAGCTGCTGCTAAGAATTTTATGAATGTGCCTGGAACCATTGTCAGATTGCACTATCTGAACACGACAGCTCTGCGGTGTTTTGATTCCAAACCTCTAGAGAAAAGTTTGTGTAGTTATAGGAATAATACTCTGCACTTACAGTATTTAGTACTTTTAATATGTACCACTTAATGTGCTTAAAACAAATTAGGTAAGCATTACTTCTCCAGTTTCACAAATGAGGTAGTTGTGGTGCGGAAAGAATAAAGGCTGAATTTTTAAAGGTCTTTAGACATTTAAAGATACAAATAGGCACCTAGTGGGATTTTCAAAAGTGCCTAGGCATCTGTGGACACCTAAATACCTTTGAAAATTTGCCCCTACTGACCAGCCCATAGTCCTAAAACACGTCAGTGACAAATTTAGGAAGAGGAAACCGATTCTGCTGACTCCCAGACTGGGACATCCTTGTTAGTAGTCTTTCCATTGTTGAGATCTATTGCAATAGGAGTCTCTCAATTTACTTCTATAGGCTTTGGATTGAGTCCTTAAATATTGATGATAGGGAAAAGAAACTGGACACTTAAACCATTGAAAAAGTTCTGAATGAGAAAATTACCTTGATGCCTCTTATGAAACAGCTCCTGTCTTCATCGACTCATGATCTAACCTATAACCTTACATGTTGTAATCTTTATGTCTGACTACTATAGTATACTTAACATGAGAAGCCATTTCCCCCTCTTTAAAAATATTCTTTTTTCTTGGACTGATATTCTTCCTTTAAAACATTTCAGATCTTGGTTATTCTTAGGAGTGCTTGAGTATGAATCTGTTTTTAATACAACATCTAAAACCAAATTTATGTTTTTAAGATCATTTGGCCACCCCAGACTTCAGAGGCAAAATAGTCCTAGGGTAATAAAATCTTGTGAAACGATGAAGAAAAATAAAGAAGAATATGTTATTTTTGAATCAAGAGACTACAGAGGAAACTCCCGCAATTGCCTGCTTATCGGAAGCAACTGCGTGCCAAGGAAAAATTAGAGTACTTAGGACTGCATAATGTACTTTTTTTCTGCTATGAAGCAGTATGGGCCAAGTTCTAATACCCATACCCATGCTGTGAGTAGTATTTGAATAAGTGGCATCACAATGCCAGTGAAACCGTACACGTGAGTAACTGCTGGGGAAAGGGTTGTAGAACCTGTGCCACTCCATCCACAGTGACAAAATGAAATGCAGCATTCAGCACTCTGATTTTTCCCTTGTAGGCTGTTACCTCCAGTAGGCAATTATTCATCAGTTTCCTTTATATCCTCTCAATATCAAGATAACTATTTCCTTCTTTATTTTTCCCCTCATAACTTCTCAAGATTGTATGACCCTAGGACTGCTTTGCTTCATCCCTCTGGTACCGATGTCAAGAGGGCTACTTGATGAGTAAGTGCTGCTCAGTGTTGGTAAGGGTTACACAGTCTGATTTCTTTTTCATACCTCATTCTGAAATCCCAAGTGCAGTGTGTGTGGTATTCATTGTTGGTGTGAGAATCCAGTAAAGAGATGTATTGCAACATTATCACTTATTAAAATACTGAGCAGGCAAGGCAACTTTCACTAAATTAAAGTACCAGAAGGCTTTTTACATATTGGCCTAATTTGGGTATTTGTATGTTTTCTTATTTTATAGGTGCTTTCTGGTTTAGAAGTGAACAGGTTCTTAGCCTGTTTCTTCACGTAGAGTAGAAGCCAAACAAAGGCATGTAATGAAATTCACTGTGGAAAGCAAACATGCTAGAGAGTTCAAAACTTTTGTAAAAATAAGCAAAAGCTGTTTTTTACTCACTTGTTTGAGCAGGATACACATGAATGTCCGCTGACTCCCCTATCACATAGAAGAAATAAGCACGAGTGTAAAGCTTTACCTTCCTGAATTCTGTACCAGGCTGCAATTTATTCTGAGAATGCTTCTCTTACTACTGTATTAGGGCAGGATTTTCAAAATGCAGGTAAGAAGAGGGTGGCTATTCCAGTATACAACTAGTATTAAATTAGAATAAAATGATGCTTCTTATACCAAGAAGCACTGTAACAAGTTGTCGGTGTGACTCAGATGCTCAGACTTCCTTATCTATTACCCGTTTAATATTCTCATAAATGGTAGCTGCTGAGGTCCTCTTAAATTGTAGATTGGAATTGGTAATTCCAAGACTCGTGGAGCGTCACTGCACAAAAGCACATACCAATTACTAATATACATGGTGGCTTTGGAATTGAATTTTAGATCACTTTTTCTCTCTGCCGCTCACTTGCACCTGTGGTTCAGGAATTTCTTTCAGCAGCAGTTTAATTTTTTGTTTCTCTGGTATATCAAATGTGCAACATGAACCAACTTCTTCCCTCAGAGAGATGCATACAACTTCCATGTTGTGTGTATGTGTGTGTGTATCTAAGTACTGAATTTGGCCTAGTGTGCACAAAGCACTGGCTTTTGATAATACCTTGGTTATAGCATAAATAATGCTTTGGAATATGTGACATTCTATACCTTGGGGGAGTGTCCTGGAACCCCCATATTCCTCATTTTCATATAATTGTGATCTTACCTTATGGGGCATGCTCTATATGTATCAGGGGAGGGTTATGATCTGCTGCAAGTCATTTCTCTATCCATTAATGCATATGAAGTTATAAGAATTGTGTTGTGTGGTGGTCACTAAAACATGCTGCAAGTTGGGGAATCAGCCAGATATTAGCTCCCCAGAGGCAACAGCAAAGAAAGTAACCAACACCTGCATGGGGTATCAATCAACCCATCAACAACCCCATTGTCCAGCAAGGGAGCTACAGTGCAATTACTCACCCACATGGGGACACACCAGAGAAATTGCTCAACCTTGCCTGGAGACTCAGCAATGCACCCAGACATGCCTGGACTTGTGTTTTCCAAGCACATGGTCTGAGGGTATAAAACAGACACAGAGGCCATATGCTGAGCCCTTCTCCTGCCCCCACCTATGCTGCAAGCAACTAAGACAAGACAAGACTCCAATAGAGAAGATTGGCCCAGGTTTAAGGAACAAACCTGTATATTGAAGACTGCAATATCCAGTGGGGTGAGAAAAAAGTGCTTAATCTAGATGTTACCCAGTCTAATGGGGTTGAGAGTTTAGACAGCATGCTTATATTTATTTCTTTTGATAACTAACTCTGACTTTTTGCCTATCAATTATTATCATTTAAAATCTATCTTTTATAGTCGATAAATTTATTTAATTGTTTATCTTTACCAATGAGTTTGTATGAAGCGTGGGACAAATCTGCTCAGGTTTTGCAAAGGCTGGTGTATGTCCATTTTCCATTGTTGAGGTGGTAAACCAGTTAATAAATTTGCACTGCCTGAGCAAGATGATATATTCCTGAGGTACAGTGCTGAACGCTGCGGGGATTTGGCTCTTGTGCCTTTCTCTTTGTGATTCATGAGTGGCTTAGGACGCATTTATGCAATCTGACTGAGTGTGTGGGGCTCCACATGCTGTTGTTCTGAGTGATCACCACACTTGTCACTAACAAGGCATTGTGAGAGACAGCCCAGGGTAGAGAGAGTTCAGGGGACACAGTGCTCCCACAGTCCCAGACTGAACCCCAGGGAACCCGTCACAGAATGTATACACCCTCCTTCACTGTCATGAAAAAAAAAGGGCCAATCCTAATTGACCAGATGGGTAACAGACAAATTGAGCTGCCTATTTGGCGTCTAAGCCAAAGTCCTTTGGAATCTTTTTCCCTTTACTCCAATGGGCTTTGGATCCAACCCTTAGTTTCTGTATTGATGAGCTTAACTAATAGGTGACGTAGTGTGCTTTTAAAATGTCACTTTAGGACCTCATCTAGTAGACCGCTAAAGTATGTGTTTGACTCTACAGAGGTGAGTAATCCCAGTGAAATGAATGGGACTACGCAAGTGTTTAAAGTTATGCAGTACTTTCACCCAGTTTACTCTTTGATCTGAGCCATACATTCTAACTGCAGAGTCGCTGTTTCCTTAGCTTATTGTTGAAGTGTGCTGTACATGGGTGCCAACCTCAGGGCAGACTGTCAAGAAACAGCACACGAATCCCAAACTGGTTATGTGTTATATAGTTAGATTTCACCAACCAGGTAACAAATGTGAACTCCTCAGACACTAGAACAGCATTAATGGGGAGCCACAGACAGTCCCCTTGGGTACTCCGAAGTCTATCTTGCCACGCAAGCTAGCCTGCCTCTGTGATAGATTATCCCTTATACAAAAAACATCACAACAGTATTCAGGTAACTCCCAGTCCCAAAGAACTAGTCTCTTAAGCCAGGTCAAATGCACCCCAGATCTCTCAGCAAACACAACACTTGTAGCCAATCCTATAATAAACTAACTAAAGATTTATTAACTAAGAAAAAAAATTAGAGTATTTACAAGATTAAAGCAGGTAAACATATTTACACAAATGAGATACAGTCTTGGGTTCTAAAAGATGATAGTAGTGGCTTTAAATGGCAAGCTTTATATGTCCTGTAGGGCTTACCGAAGCTAAAGAGCAGGGAACCCCCTTATGCTTAGAAATCTTTGCCCCTCAGATTTAAAGCAGCATTTTTATTCTCCTCCCCAGCATTTAAGCTATGATTGGATGAGTTCTTGTGCATGTATCCTCTTCAGGGATGCAGGGGAAGCAATCAGCAAAGTCTTTTGTCCACAATGGTTTGTCTGGTGTCTGTAGACCTTCTTTTGTTGGGGAGGAGATATCAACCCTTGTGGTAAAGTAGCATACTTGGTAATGCATCTTCCCTGACTATGGGGGATTTACAATCTGAGCAAACATTTTTATCAGTACAGAGCAAACATTTAAACATTACTCTTATAACATATGATATAGACATTATAAGTAGGATTGACACATGCAGCATCCTACAAGCATTCCATAAAAGTCTAAAGCCTAAACAGATTCTTACAACTCCAATACCTATTTCAACAACACTAACACACCAGTGACCTAGACTGGATTCCAGCTACGCATTTGTCAGTGATTGGTGAGGCCCAGGGCCTTGGCATGAGCTGACCCCCGATCTGTGCCTGTCATAGATATGACTGTACTAGTTTTAGCCTAGTAAATGGCTTGTTCTTTTTGTTCCATTTCAGAGGATTCTGGTTCTTTCAGTAACAAGGTCTCATATATCTACAGAGCCCAATTCTGCTGTCACTGAAGTACTTTGCCATTGACTTCAGTGGGAGCAGTGTTATACTCCATAGCATGTGCCTTTTGCTTTAAATGGCAAAAAGATTATTAGGAGCAGCAGCACAATATGATATCCTTTTCCTCATTAGAGCACAGAAATGTAATGTGTTTATTGGCTATGATTCTTTTTAGTGTTTATAGTAACGAAAAAGTAACCATGTATTTTAAACAAAGCAAATTATTCTGCAGTATTGTACCTCTTCCTAGCAAGCTGTGACCAAGTATGAAATATGCAATTTTGACCATAAAATCTGTCATCTTTCCCTCTGATTTTCATAGATCCCTATGTATAATAATTAAAATGCCTGCTTTTTACAAGGGGGAATCTAGGAAAAATAAATGGACAACAAAAAAAGCTGCCATAACTATAGTTTGCTTGGCATATCTGTGCCCCAGGTGAATTGATTCATGGCCTGGATTCAAAACCACTTTTCTACTCTTTACTTACTACTCTGTGGTTTCAACTATTTAGATCAGGCTAATTTTCAGCCCAGGGAACTGAAGAGTCATTATTCTCCAAATATGTTATCTCTCGTGTATTTAAAAACTGGTAGCAAAATACTTTGTTTTGCCAGATTGAACAGTGGTGGGGCTAGGGTGACCAGATGTCCCAATTTTATAGGGACAGTCCTGTTTTTTGGGTCTTTTTCTTACATAGGCTCCTATTGCCCCCCAACCTCATCCTGATTTTTCACATTTGCTGTCTGATCACTCTAGGTGGGGCAAGGAAGATAAATACAGTAGAACCTCAGAGTTACTGAACACATCAGGAATGGAGGTTGGTCATAACTCTGAAAAAAATGTTATAGTTGTTCTTTCAAAAGTTTACACCTGAACATTGACCTAATACAGCTTTAAAACTTTACTATGCAGAAGAAAAATGCTGCTTTTAACTATCTTAATTTAAATGAAACAAGCACAGAAACAGTTTCCTTACCTTGTCAATTGTTTTAACTTTCCTGTTATTTTTTTAGTAGTTACATTTAACACAGTACTCTTTTTGGTCTCTGCTGCCTGATTGGGTACTTCCAGTTCCAAATGAGGTGTGTGGTTTATAATTCTGGTGTTTGTAACTCTGAGATTCTGCTCTCTCTGGAAAACCACCACATGAGAACACGAGACTATTTTTCTAAAATAAAACAATCTAAGAAACATTAGAGACATGAAATATGTTCTTTGCTACTGGCTATGTTCTTATACAAAATCTTCTGCTGAGTTCTTCATCTTAATGAAATACTTGATGTTCTTTGTTCTGAAGATGCCCAACAGTTGAAGTCAGAGTCAGCTGTAATTATCACCTTTGTCGTCGTTGTCGTCGTCGTCTTCTTATTATTTTATTTTATTTTATTTTATTTTATTTTTCCTGAAAGAATTCACTTTTGGGTGATATTCCTAAGGGTAAAAGCACTTTTGTGGTAAGACTATTGCTCCATGTGATTTGAGGCTGCTTTAGCAAGGATCCTCAAAATAAAATGCAAATAAATCTTCAAATACAAAGAAATGAAGATCTTTGTGTTTCCAAATATTGCTGCTTGTAGAGCATGTGGTGGAAGAGCATGTGCAAGCTGGGCAGGAAAAATAGCGAAGAGGGGCAAGATTGTCAGAAGTAATCATCACCCACAAAAAAGACTAGATTATCATAAAAACTCAGCTGGGCTTACAGAAGTGTTTAGCATCTGGCATCTCCCATTGAGAACAATGGGTGCTGAATAGTGCTGTGTAAATAACTGATTTTTTGGTTCACTGGCTGAACCAAAAAATGGTGGGGGGAATTGTTTCAGGCAGAATAAACGTTTTATTTGATCCAAAACAAAATGTTTGGTTTGGTTTTGAGCTTTTTAACTTTCTTCAATAAAACTGAAGTACATTTTGAAATGAACATTTGTTTTACATTGAAATATTTTATTGTGTTTTTTTCTTACTGGAACAGTTCTGCATAAATTAACGTAACGTGTCAGTAGACCTGACTACATTTTTCAATGAAAATGTTTTGTCCAAAAAATGTTCCACTCTAATGCTGAGCACTTTTGAAAATCGAGCTGTTTTATTTAGATACCTAACCAGGAGCTGAGCTCTCTTGAACATTTGTCTCAACTTTTACATTAATACTTTTAAAGATGATTGTTGGAAGAGAACTAGGAGAGAGAAAAAGTTATTGAACTTTTCAGCAAATCAAACATAGAATAAACTTCAGAGTGATAGCCATGTTAGTCTGTATCAGCAAAAAGCACGAGGAGTACTTGTGGCACCTTAGAGACTAACAAATTTATTTGAGCATAAGCTTTCGTGGGCTAAAACCCACTTCATTGGATCCATGCAGTGGAAGATACAGTAGGAAAATATATATACCCAGAGAACATGAAAAATGGATGTTGCCATACCAACTCTAAAAAGAGTAATTAATTAGGGTGAGCTATTAGGTGAGCTATTATCAGCAGAAGAAAAAAACCTGTTGCAGTGATAATCAGGATGGCCTATTTCCAACCGTTGACAAGAAGGTGTGACTCAAAGTCATAAATACTCCAACAAAAAAACTTCAAAAACAGTCTTCAACGAGAAATTGCAGAATTGGAATTAATTTGCAAACTAGGCATCATTCATTAAATTAGGCTTGAATAAAGGCTGGGAGTGGATGGGTCATTACACAAAGTAAAACTGTTTTCCCATGCTAATTTTTCCCTACTGTTACTCACATCTTGTCAACAGTTGGAAAAGGGTCATCCTGATTATCACTACAAAAGTTTTTTTTTCTTCTGCTGATAATAGCTCACCTAATAGCTCACCTTAATTAATTACCCTCGCTACAGTTGGTTTGGCAACACCCATTTTTTCATGTTCTCTGTGTATATATATATATATTTTCCTACTGTATCTTCCACTGCATGCATCCGATGAAGTGGGTTTTAGCCCATGAAAGCTTATGCTCAAATAAATTTGTTAGTCTCTAAGGTGCCCCAAGTACTCCTTGTTCTTTTTACAGAATAAGCTGCTTCTCATTCATTTCAGAGTCTGTCCGCTTGTTTTTACAATTCTATACATTAGCTTCATCCTACCTGGTCTCTCTCCTCTCCGCATCCCACTCATCTAATAATAGCCTCTCGTCTTTCTTTTCAGATAGGCAAGTTTATGTGCAATAACTTCTCTGTAGTTCCTGCCATCTCAAATAGCCTCCCTTTCTTGTAATTCTTTAATGGCCTCTGAGTTTTGTGTATTTTTTAATTATTTTGTTTGTTTATTTTTAAATTATTTTATTCACAGTGAAATGCCTTTATATACTTTTTAGTAATTCTGATATATGGTATATTAACCCCACTGTCTTCTTTTATTTGCTCCCAGAAAGTGTTTTGATCAGAATTCTTCCTTCCTTCTCCACTCCCTATGCTGCTCTAACACTTCCTCTTGTATAATCAGTTACAATTCCCACATTTGCAACAATAGAGAAATTAGACACTATTGGAATTTCTGGGTAGGCTCTGTTAATATGTCATATACTTATTTCCTGCTTTTCACGTACACATGTGATTTAGAAGTTTGACCTGGATATTGCAGAGTTTCATCAGATGTATTTCAGTGCTGATTTACTCAAGTGTGGTTGATTTTTCTGGCAGAACATCCCGGGCTTCGGGTTAAATAAAAAGAATGCAAGCAACCCTGTCTTCTGTGGAGTAGATGAATGTTAGCAGCATAGCTTTCTCAGTTGGGGAGAAGGTGGACTAGTTAAAGCAAAGGACAGTTGTTTCCAATGTACTGTGAAGCCTAATTAAAATATATTGCCTCTGACATTCTAATCACAGCAAGCGAGAACTGTGACGTAAACCTATGTAAAGATAGACTAGACAAGGGAACATTTCAACTAGGAGCATGGACAGTGCTGGGTCAGCAATTAAATGTGATCTGTTAACAAGGGAATTACACTTCTTCATTATAGACAGTACTTTGTTGTGCTAGAAAAAAGTACAAATACACCCAAACGTAGGTTGAATTCTGCCATCCCTAATCAAGTAACTCTTGTTGATTTTAATGGAAGTTTTGCTTAACTCAGAACTGCAGAATTTGGGTCATATTTTTTTAAGATGAAAACTTTCCAATGACCATTTAAGTTTATTCTTTCTACTGGTTGTTTAGGACTCAGTCCTGCAACGTGCTAGGCACTGTTTGGTGGTACTGACCAATCCAAATTCTGTTTACTCCAATGGAAGTTGACAGTGCTCAACATTTCAGAGTGATCCATGTATTGCTGATTCAAGCCTTTATTTACTTGAAAAGTGTGTGTTGGGAGAGATGGGGTGAGAACAGTTCATCTTGAAGATTGTTTGAGTAAAGCATTTTTATAATAGTTATACCAGCAACACAGGCTTTTAAACGTTTCAGATTGTTTTGCAGCAAGATTTATTCGCTTGTCAGAAGAGTAGGTGAACAACTATTAAAATGCTTCCATTTACTGTATGCAGCTTGGTATTTACAGTCATGAGCCAGTGAAAAGCAACCTGAGGAAAAACAAAAAAAAGACTTTTTTTACCACAGAGTTCGCATCATTTCTTTTAGTTCCTGTTTTTCTTGGGCATCCTACAAAATTCTCATTTTCCCCAAGAGCTCAGAAGTATTCAGTCAAACATGAAGTTGTTCTTTAAAAGAAGGGAAAAAACAACTTTGGTTGCTAATATAGGGACAACGTCTGGTGGTACTTGCATATTTTTCTTGTCACTTCATATTGCAGATCATCTCTTTGTGCCATTGACCACCCACATTGTGCTGCAGCACACCAATATTTGTGGAGTGGAGAAGGAAGGATTTGCCATTCATAACTGTTTTAGAGAATTGTTTTCGTACCATGGATTTCTTGTTCTTTGTACTTGGAGCTTGTCTACATGGTACGCTAGTATGCACCAACTGGGATGTAAATTCTGCTGTGCACCACTGTGTCGTGCATTAATTGTCCATATGGACCTTGCTGGTGCACACTAAAAGTATTATTAGTGCATTGATTTAGCACTGTTTGAAATGGGACACACACGTGCATGTTCACAGCTTTATTATAGCTTCTGTCTTTCAGAGGGGATCTACCCCCTGACTCTTTCACATACTGCTCCAAAATTTGGGAATCAGGTTTTGTTTCCCTCTTTCCCCTTTCTCCCCTGGTTGTGAGATGTAAATTCTGCCTTAAGAGCAAAATGGTGGGAGATAGAGAATGTAAACAAAACATAGGTAGATAGATTAAATATCACCATAACAGAGAGATTATATGTAGATGGATGTTACTATTTTTGTTCTGATTCAGGCAAGGGACTGTTCTTTAAATTAACGGGAAAAATGATTGTGCTTCCCTATTAAAACAACAGCTGCCATTAGACCCTTAAACACTTCCTATGAAAATAATGCTTGTTGTGTTGTTAAACTGTTGTTTTTTTTGCCTTCCTGTATCTGGAACATCATACTAATTTCTACAAGTTGTGACTACTAACAGAGAGCAATCACCTCACAGACTTGTACCGAAAAGAAGAGACCATCAGTGTCGGAGGAAATGGCTGCATCCACAGTCCCCGCTTCCCGAGTAGCTACCCCAGGAACCTGTTACTGACATGGCGGCTGCTCTCGACAGAGAACACAAGGATACAGTTGGCCTTTGATAATCAGTTTGGATTGGAGGAGCCAGAAAATGATATCTGCAGGTGAGAGAAAAGCTATCCAGAGAGCTAATCATGTCATTTTAAAAATCAGCTGACCAAATGTCTTGCACGGTGCTTTGGAGGGGTCCATTAGGGATTCTGTTTCAGATTAACGAGATATCTGGCTACCAACACTACAAACCAAACTCTCCAAATAAACTTACCTGCCTCAGGCTTAAACTTTTTCCTGTGAATTGAAGACTTTGCGTGGTATTTTAAATGCAGCACACTTGAGTCTTGGGGACTGCTGGCTCCCTGCACAAATACTAAAAGAATGAGGTTTCGCCCACTGTAATTAAGGACAATGGATGTTTCTTTTTTCAGCTATGCGAAACACATTTTTTTTCAGTATGTCAGTATACACAGCAGGGTATTTGCTGCGAGGGAAGGGGCAGACAAGGAAGAGCAGGGGTAGAGGAACAGTGTGTTGTGCTCTTGGAATTATATGGCCAGAATGATTGACTGGCTGTTAGCTCTCTTTAATTACTGTTTGCATCTCTGTATAATTTGTTTTAAGTGTTTGAAATATAGCTCCAGAGTCAGCAGTCTACTCTGGCTGCTTTGTACCACTCTGGTGATGCAAAGCAGTGATAAGCTCGTTGAAGGGGCTGGTTTGGCCAGGTTTATAGCTTTTCATCACCAGAACATAGTTGAATTTGGCCAATAATTAATAAAATAATCTAATTAAAATGTTTCTGTTGTTCATGTTTTTGTTATTCAGTGGTGTATTTAGTGTAGGAGGGAAAGCCCAAGCCTTCCCAGACATTTTCCAGGACACATCTTCAGAAGCCAGATTGCTGTGTGGCAGCATTGGCACATCAGCTTCCAACACTCTGCCTGACTGTTATTAATCATTGCTACATCTAGCCAGAAAAACTGTGTTGTTTTCTTTCTACTCTGACCCTCTTGCATGTCTTCTCCTGGCATCTTAATCAATTAATTTGCATTTAGAGGGTTTGGTGATTCTGTTTTATTATTATGTTCTGCCTTACCAGTGAACTGAGAGAACCATTCTAGTCAGTTTGTTTTCCAGTTAATAACAAAAGAATGCAGACTCAACCTGGCCATCCTTCTCTGCATGTTTATTATCTTGGCAGCTTTTACTCTGCTCTGTCACTGTTGGTGTGAGAGCAATTGCAGTGTAATAAGAGTTACCTTCTAGGACCACAGAGGCTATGCTGGAATGCAGAGACTAATGCCCATGGAAACAGCCTGTTAACATTCTACATAGAGAATAAACTACGGCTGACCTTAAATCATTTCAGCCTTGAAACGTGGATCTAATTTACTGTGGAAAAGGATGAAGTGTTCTCTTGTGAAGGGCCATTAAAGGTGATGACATGGTGAGGGGAAGTCAAGTCATTATCGACATACTGGATTTTGACCATGGCTGCGGACAATCTGTCTGCTTTCAAAAGCTACAAATTTATGAAGCAGAGAAGTAAAGACCTTCCAGAATCTGTAGTGCCTATAAAAGCTGGAAAAAATCCCATTCTTTATAGAAATACAGTCTTACCCTGAGTTGTTGTAAGGCTTTTATTTACATGATATTATTACTAGAATGAGGAAGTTCCCAGGGTATTGGAATGATTTTCAAGCTTGTTAAAGACCCTATGGTAAGTAACATACAATATTATTTTAATGCTTTAGAGAAACTGTTAGGTGGTTTTGTTTTGAATCTGTTTTTTCCCCCTCAATTTTACTTTCAGATGCTGTCTCTTGCCCTACTTAAGCAAAACATTCAAGCATTAAAGCATGCACCTAAAGTTAAACACATATTTAAGTGTTTTGCTGAATGGATGGCTGAATCGGGGCCTCTGCTCCTTAGCCTCCTTTCTGTTGCTTTGGCCCTTACTCCTTTACCCAAGAATCCCCTGGTTGCTTACTTTCACATTTTTCATTAATGTTGCTAATTTTAAGTTACTTACTATGAAATTTAAATGGGCTGAAACTCATTTGGGGCTGGGAGCTGAACAGGAGAACTTCTTTACTTAACTGTTTGGTTTAATCTAAATCTGCTGTACTGTAGTTTGAACCCATTGCCTCTTGTCCTGCCGTCGGTGACAAGAGAACAACTTTTCTCCATCTTTTTTATGGCAGCCTTTCAAGTATCTGAAGACCGTTATCATATCCCTCCCTCCCCCCAGTTTCCTCTTTTCCAAACTAAACATACCCATTTCTTCAGCCTTTGCTCATAAACATCCTCTTAGCTCTGTGCACTAGACCCCTCTGTCTACCTTGTCTCCACCTTTCTGCCACAGGCTGAATGGAACACTTGGGGCCTGACCCAACTGCTCTGAAATCATTTGTTGAAATCTCATTGTTGTCAGTAAGCTTTGGATCAGGACTTTGATTGCTGCCCTCTTGGTCATCCACAGCAAGACTGTGGAAAACTCAATAAACTATACAAGCTACTGACAAAAATATATGCACAATCTGATACTGCTATAGCTATATGTAGCCTATCTCAGTGGTTCTCCTACTTCATTGCACCGCAACCCCCTACTGACAACAAAAATTACTACATGGACCTAGGCAGGGGTGGGCTGGAGCCCGAGCCCCATTCCCCTGGACTACAGCCCTTGGGCTTTGGCTTCAGCCCTGGGTGGCTGGGCTCAGGCCTCGTCTTCAGCCCCAGGCCTCAGTGAGTCTAACGCTGGCCCTGGCAACCCCATTAAAATGGGGTCACAACCCACTTTGGAGTCTTGTCCCACAGTTTGAGAACCTCTGATCTATGCTAACACAGTGTGGCTCTTTGTTCCCCTCTAGTGGCTAGACTATGTATAGAGGTTTATGAGTCAATGGGCTTTGTTAGCTCAAGTAGTTGTGGTCATGAGTTCAGTCCCTGCAGATGACCTAACTAGTGAAGTCATTATATATACAGCCTAAATTCTCTGTGTCATGTAAAGTAATCATCCCAAAATGCCTCATTACTGAACTACTATCTTGATCTAGTTCAGGGATCAGCTACCTTTGACGTGTGGCCTAGTGCTGACCACTCCTTCCCGCAGCCCCTGTTGGCCTGGAACGGCGAACCATGGCCAGTGGGAGCTGCGATCAACCCACCCTACAGACTCTGCAGATAAACAAACCGTCCAGCCCGCCAGCGGATTTCCCTGACGGGCCGTGTGCCAAATGTTGCTGATTCCTGATCTAGTTTATGTCTGCCCAAAATCAAAATTGTTCTCTTCCTTACATAAAATTGTGTTTAATTTACAGGCTGTTTACTAGCTACATAAAGAAATGTGGTATGGTTATTTTGTAGCAAGGATAAATGTCTGGAAAGGCATTCTCCTTGCAGCATGGTAGGGAATATTGTATGCTTTCACTCCCAATATTAAAATAATCCGAGAAACAACAACACATACCACCACCCTAAGTATTGAAGATTTTTAGAAAGTAACTTTCAGCTCAACGTATCATGCACTAAGCTAGTGTTTTCACCATCTGTAATTTTTAATCAAGTGTTTCATAGTGGAAACCAATGTACATTTGACCAATTTTTTGAGCAGTGTTCCTGTGTAGCGGCAGCAGCTTTATATATTGACAATGTATTAAATTATCAAACTGATCTGCAGGTATGACTTCGTGGAGGTGGAAGATCTATCTGAAACTAGCACAGTTATCCGAGGACGGTGGTGTGGTCACAAGGAAATTCCTCCAAGAATAACATCCAAAACAAACCAAATAAAGATAACCTTCAAATCCGATGATTATTTTGTGGCTAAACCTGGATTCAAGATTTATTATTCCCTTGTGGTAAGTAACTTAACTACTCAGTGGGTACAAGACATGCCAGAGTGTGAAAGAACAGCAATATTTGGAGACTGGATGACATAGCTAACTACAGCTGATCACAACATTAATTAACTGTAAATACTTTCCTTCCAGCAACTACATAAGGCATAGATAAAAGCAGTTTTGACATCCTATTATTAAATATAAACTAAAGACAAGTCCATCACAAGACTTACACTAATAATATGTTTCAGAAACGCTAGCACTTTCTGCACTGAGGCTGCAATTCCAATGCACTGACAAACACCACAGCAATGACAGTTGAAATAGTTGCTGTTTAAACTCCATTTCGATTCTCATTTGACATCAAAGAAAAGTACTGTCAGGGTTAGGACTGTGATTCTAAGCAAGAAGTCAGGAGTTTAATCCACATGCAGTAAAATACATATAGTACACTGTGTTAAGGTTCAAACTGTTGTTTTAAGCTCTATGTGTTCTTTGTGTTATGTAGCAGTATTGGCACAGTAGAACGCATCGATTTGATGAGATGAAAGCCCTCTGTTTTTAAAGAAGCAGGAATATTCATTAGTCTAAGTAGATTTTGAAACAAGTATGTTTTCCGTGTATTGCCCTCAATAATGTTATAATCATTTTGGTGCAATATAACTGAACAGAGGTGAGTTTTGCAATCAGATGGTAACTTATTACCCTGATGTCATTGTTTTCATATCCTTCACAATCCAGATTTTTTTTTTAATTCAATCCAGTGTTACGTATTCAGACTTTCTTATTCCTGTTAGCAGTAAGGTTAGATTTGTCCTAGGAAAAATCCAATATTTACACCATTTCACTTCAGCTAATGGCTTTTGTGTGAGCATATACTATTGTACATTGAGCTCATTCCTTGCCTAAATATGGGAGATATATAGTAAAGACATATTTAAGGCCTCAAAATCAGAGCCAGATGCTCCTTCCATGTATTTAAACACTGGACCTACTTATGGAGTAAAACACTACTCCGTGTGAGTAAAGATGGAAGAATCTAGAGCTTGATTTGAAGGTAATCTAGCAAGACTAACATTTGTGTTGTTGCAGTCCATGGAGTACCACAATGCATAAATATTTAAGCAGTTAAACAGCCTCTTTTACATCATGTGTATTTAATATTTCTAGAAAACTTTTGTTACAAGTAGCTAGCATTATGTAGCAAACATGTACAGCTTGTATAGGACAGTTGGGTTTTGAGAAAATGAATGTCATCTTTCAAGCAGAGGATATTCAACACTAGAAAGCTCAGTGTGTAGTTGCTATACCTGTGTAATACTTAGAATGAGTAAACAGAATGTTGTGCCGTTTAGCTAGTGTATCTGAGAGAATATTCTCCAAACACAATCTTAAAATGAAATGTTCTTTTTCTCAGAATCTGTAGGGAACAGGTGGTAGTCCTGGGATGAAGATTAAATTTCTTTAGCCACTGTTCAAAGTTTAAATTGTCCATTCGAAGATTTGTAGGATTAATAGTCAGCAAACTCAACCCTTAGTTAGTAGTCTTCACGGTCTCTCAGGACTGAGTACGTACAGTGGATATACTGCACGCTGCTGACCCCTGAAGGTTGAACTCAGCATGCATTTGCAGGCAACAAGTTAGAAAATATTATTGGACCATGCATAAACATATGATGCATCAGATGAAATAAAATATATTTAAATTGTATTTTTCTTTGCTCCACGGCCATTTCCATCATTAGGCTATTTTTTGAACTTCCTTGGGAAACCTTTCTGGTAACAAATGCACACAACTTTATTAAAAAAAAAAAAAACAATCCTGAATTAAAATAGACATTTTAGAGTTTGGGAGGGAGTCGCTGCTGGTTATGTGCACCGTGCTCATCTCAATAATCTTTAATAAAAAATCAAAGCAAGCAAACAGGGTTTGCCAGATTAATTGTATATTTTGGTCTTGATGCAGGAATTACTAAGTGAAATTCTATGTGTTATGCAGATCAGACTGGATGGTGGATTCTGACTTTGAAATCTATGAATCTTCATGGACACTAGTTAAATTAATTTCAGCTGGTGCATGTAAGCTTGTTTGTCAGTTCACCACTTCTGCATGTGGCACAGATTGAGGCACTGCAATGTGTATATTGTTCAACAAGAAGAAAGAGCTATTACCTCCTTCCATTCTTCCCATTTGGAGAAACAAAAAATAGCCATAAACAAGAAACAGTCATTTTTTGCAAACAGGCTTTTCAAATGCAACTACCAAAGTTGCACCTGTGCATATGCTCCTGCACATGTAAAATGAGTCATTGTACATTAACAGGTACTTAGGCATGTAAAGGCCCAGTTTGTGCACAGATGTTGCATGCAGTGCAATTGTCAGCTCAACACAGGCACCTATTTCGCCCTGTATTTTCTTATAAAATCTCCTTTTTCTTCAAGCTTCACAGGCCTAGAGCACAAGCATCAAACCAGTCCAGATATCATCCATGCCAGCTATTATCCATGAGCTGGATTTAGCCTGCAGAATTGTTTGAAATACCTCTCTTCCTTGTTCTTCTTTTGCACTGTGTGGTTGGTTTTTAAAAGGATTTTTAGGTGGTGGTGGGGAGGGGGAGTCGCTTCACATATTTCCCTTAAAAATATAAATGTCGTGGACCATGCCTAAGCTTATGTGTACCTATGGGGAATCCTTAGGATTATCTGACTCCCATATTTTGTATCATTAAATTACTTTAAGTGTATAGTATTTGCATTGAAAATGAAGCACGAAATCATCAGCTGTCATACCTGTCTTAACTTCAATAAAGCTACTTCCAGTGAAGGATCTGATTCATTGTTATATTGAGTTCAGTAAGCATTAGGTACACACGATGAGACACAATGTGACATAGGGAGTTAAAATGAAAAATTGTGTTGCTCACATGCAAGAAATCCCCACTCAGATGAGTAGTTTCATACATACCAGGGAGACTGTTTTTGGAAATGAGCAGAATCAGGCCCTGAATTTTAAAAACATACTATCATGAATGTATAAAGTAATAATCAGGAAGTAGTCCATGAACAAACTCCAACAAAATTAAAAGTTGATGTTTTCAATTAAAATTCTCAATCCTGCATCTGATTTTGATTAAATGGGATAATTAGAAAATGTTAAATTCCAGCTGATAATTAAATAATTATTTTTGGCTTGTTTGTTTTTCAAGAGGCATATATCTGTTATATATTGACATTAATACATTGTAACTGTATACCCTAACTGGCCTCTAAATTCAATGCATATTTGGGAACTTTGATTTTAAGTATTACTGGCAACAAATGTTCCAACAAAGCTAGAAAATGTATTTAAAAAAGAAAGTTAACAGACTAAGGCATCAAAACATTTCCATTTTTATTTTAATTTTTGTTCTGCTCTTCTCTGTAATACCATTTAAGAAATATGAAAATACAGGGGTTTTAAACCAGTTTTCATTTTTTGTGGCTAATATTGCAAACCAAATCTGATGTACCCCATTGTTAATGAGGAGTAACTCCACTGAAGTCTGTGGAATTATACCAGTATAAAACTGATTGGGGTGTCGCTACATCACATCCAAAGTGTGTTTTGTTTGTTTCAAATGAAACTTCTTTTATGGAAGAGTCCAATAGAATTTCATAGAAACGAGAAATTTTTAATCTTTCGGAGGAATTTGATAGAGAATTATATTCTTACTATTAATACAAGATACACATTCCCTGTCTGATTATCTAGTAATAACACTAGTCAAAAAACAGAAAGAAAAATTACAGACATGTTCATGAAAATTAATTGCTGTTTTTGTCAGATTTTTAATCAGCTCTGGTTAGAAGACAAATGGAGTCCAAATGCTGATTTAAACTGTTCAGCACCGTTCCATTAAGACTTTCAAAGAAACACCAACAAACTAAGCATATTTAGGCCATGTCTATGCTTACTGGGGATCGATACTTCTGCCATCGATGCAGCGGGGGTTGATTTAGTGGGTCTAGTGAAGACCCGCTAAATCGACCACAGAGTGCTCTCTGGTCAACTCTGGTACTCCACTGGAATGAGAGGAGTAAGGTAAGTCGACAGGAGAGTGTTTCCTGTCAGTGCAGCATGTTGTAGGCATTGCAGTAATTCGTCCTAAGCTATGTTGACTACAGCTGGAATAGGGTAATTTAGGTTGGCTTACCCCGGTAGTGTAGACAAGGCCTCAGAAAACAAAATAAGGTCCTAATGCTGCAATCCTACTCAAACAAATGCCTCTCTGTCAAGTGATTAGTCACATTGTCTTCTGTGGATCTAATCATACAAATGATGATTGCAGGATCAGGCTGCAAGGTTTGTAATTAAAGTAGTAGTAACTGTCATCAATAACTTTCTTAAAAATTTTAACATGAAAGCAAAACAATTCACTTATCTTAGTTGGCTAGCAGTGCAAATACAGATTCAGAGATTTTGAGCCCAGAAGATACCTCACTAGCTTGTCCTCCTGTATATCATAGGTGATAGAATTTCATCAGATCAAATGCAAATTGAACCAATTTCTGTGTAGGGCTGTGTGGATATTTGTCCTCTATGCTTTGGTTTAGGTGGTTGCTTTTTTTTTTTTTTTGCAGGACAGACAGTTCATTGATGTCTCCAAGACAAAATAGGTTGCCTGGAAACCTACATAATATGTTGCATGTGAAAATATGTATGATAATAGTGTGCAATTATTTTCAATGCTCTTGAAAGAAGGAATCTCAGTAGGGTTTTTTTTGGAGGGGAGTGAGAGGGGGACAGATGAGTGATTTTGGTTTTGTTAATGAAATGACCAGGAATGAGATAAATCATATTACAGGGATGTGAGATATTATATATATTACATACACACTTATCACTCATTCTCCTGATAATTTTTTACTGATTAAGTTTTAATTTCCCGTGTATGCTAGACAGGGTGGGTATTTTCATAAACACTGTACAGAAAAAAACAACCAATACTTCATGTGATGAAACTCCTGTTTACTTGAGATGCTGGCAGATAACCAACATCTGTGTTCTTGTCTAGAGTGCATTGCCCTCGTATAAAATTGTCAACAAGGGGATCATCTTTCTAGGGGACAAAGAGGGGAGAAGTGAAGTTCTTTCTAATTATGTAAGACCAACTCAAAGGCTTTACATATAAATGGGGTAGGAATTTTAAACAAAGGATTTGGGAGATTATATGTGGTGATTTTGTTTAGGAGCAATTGTAACATTAAAAAGAAGCATAAAAAAAGTACTAAGTGGTCTATACTCCTCATGAACAGAAGAATAAATCTCGCAGAAGGAAAATGTTTACAAATCTCTGTTTGCATGTTAAAAGAAACATACCGTTCACTCAGTTAACGTTTGCCCTGACCTTGGCTAACTTCTGCCTCTCTTGTACAGGAAGGCAGTTTTCTCTTCATTAGTGCAGAGGCTGGGACTCTGCAGTTCTGAATTCCATTCCTCAGTTTATCTGCTTCATAAGAGTGTTATGAAGAGAGTGAGGTTGTACGGCATATAGGAGCAAAGAGATGTACAAAGCAGATGTACAAAGCAGCACAGCAGAAGGCACAAAAGAATTGGGCAAAGGAAGCAAAAGAGAGAGATGTGTAACCAGGCTAAGTTGTCTGGAATCATATGGGTGAGCAGTGTCCAAGGTCTGGACTATGATTATGGCAGTAGGGGTAGAGAGAAATTCATACATTGGTAACGTTTAAGGCCAGAAAGGATCATTACATCATTTAGTCTGACCTCCTGTACATCACAAGCCATAAAATTTCACCCAATGTATGGATTAGGGAGTGAGAAAGAAACTGCTTGGCAATGAAGGTGAACAGAGCCAGCTCTAGGCCTAGTCCTACCCAGGCTACTGAGCACCTCCAGCCTGGTGATCCTTGTAACAGCTTTTGTCAAGCTGTCTATTGCCCTGTTTCAAGTGTCTGCCCTGTTAATGGCACCCCCACTTCAAGAGAGCTGCCAGTCACGAGCGCTGAGTTGGTGCTCCCTCTGACCCTGGACAGTTCTGCAGTGGGGATAGCCTAGGTGTAGCACCAACCCTTGGGCTGAAGAAGAGAGGAGAATCTGTCTGTCAGTTTTCTGTAGCTCTGTCACCATAGTATCTAAGTGGTTCCCCTGTAAACTCGATCTGCTTGACAAAATCACAAGCGACACACTTCAGCTCTCCTTCTTTCATCAGTATAGGAGGTACAGCTTGGGATATATATGGAGTCTTCTGTTTTCTTCTTCCTTTCCCCCACTGTTTTGGTTCTGTTGGGAAAGCTCCTCTGAGTGGAAGGTTCTTCAGCAAGGCCAGAGTGGTCATGCTCTGAATTAGTGTGACCTACTTGGGAAGCTCATTCCACAGCTGAGTCCTCTTCAGCTCAGGATGATTTGTGTCCAGCCTCTTGTGCTTTTTGAGCTGCATCATTCCAGGGACATGCAGCTGTCTTGGTGGACCACAGTTGGATATGGAACCATAGATATAGCTGGACTCTGGTTTGATGTTGGCCTTGAATGTCAGGATTAAGGCCTCCCACAGGCAGCAGAAGTAAACTGGGAGTCAGTAGCAGGGCTTTGAAGCTGTACTCCAGCTCCAGGCAAAAACCTGCAGCTCTGGGCTCCGCTTCAAAGCCCTGGTCAGTAGAGTACAGGGATGATGTGCTTGGGTGGTATAGGTCATGGAGAAGCAGCCAGCCCCATTCTGAAGAAGCTGGATCCCCTTCTCTGCTTATTCCTGCAGTCCTAGATACAGTGAATTATAGCAATATAGTCTTGTTACCACTGAGGTGTGGTCTGTCTCCAGTCCCACAAGTCTTTTAGTACCACTAGAATTCTCCCTATGATGGTTTTAAGCCTGGTTATGAGTCAAAGATGACACTGAGGTTGGGGGCGGATGGAGGAATTATGTTCTCTGGTGGAAAGGAAGGGTGCTGAGAGGAGTTGAGGGGAAAGACATGAACAGGTCTGATTTTGCTGCTGTAAACAGAAGGGTTGTAGTGAGACAGTCACAGATGTGACCACAAAGAGAGAGATCAGGAGTGGAGGGATTAATATGAGAATCGCTGGAGTAGAAATTATTCTTAAAGCAGGAAGATTAAGGCACCCATGGCTAAGAAAGAAGAGGGCACTAAGAATGGAGGCTAGTGAGAGCAACATAGAGTGAAAGAGGAGGAAATGGAACCACCCATGGAGAGGCTAACGGAGTGGTCAGAGGCAGGATAAAAAACAGACAAGCAAAGAGACACAAAAACTCAGAGAGGAAATTGAGGAGAAGGACTGAGAAAGATGAGGATGGAGAAGAGGCCTGTGAGCTTGGCCAAGAAAAAGATCAGTTGTCACCTTTGTATCTCAGTGAAGCTGAGTGGGCAGCACCCAAGTTGCAGAGGACAGAATAGCAGTAAGGGTTGGGAGTAGTCACTGTTGTTAAGGAGCATGGTAATGAAGAGATGGAGAGATGTGCCAAGGCAGCAGGAAGGAAGAATAAAGGGTGCAGGTTTAGGGAAGTCAGTGACATGCTTGAAAGGAGGGGGACAAGAAGCTGGTGACCATTTCAGTGTAGGTGTTTTCCTGGCAAGAACGCTACCTGATGGGAAGCATCGGAATTAGGAGAGCTGGGTTTTTGGAGAGTATCAAAGGTGGTGAAGAGGCAAGTGGGTGGGGGTGGAGGTTGTAGATGTGGAAGTCAGTCATAGGGAGGTGGAGGGGGGAAATACAAAGCTTTTGGCAAGGTGAGTGGAAGAGCTGAAGGAGAGGACAAATAGACAACAGTTGTAGACATCTGTCAGACTTCAACTGGCAAAGCAATCGTTTTCACCTAAAAATAAATTTGAGTCTGTGTTTTCTCATCTGCAGAAAGTGTGTACGTGGAGACTCTGTTGTTGACTGAACAGAGTGGTGAAGAGTTGGCCCTTTCCCCTCATCATTCCCTGATGCTTTGACTGCTTAGTTCACATTTGCCTCCCTTTCCGTACAGTATTGTCTACCTGTTTTCCCATAACAACAATCCTAATTGTGTCAGATTCCTGTTGAAAGTCTTCTTTACTGGGTTAAAGGTCGGGAAGGCATCATGTATGGTCAGGAGCCTAGTGTATTCACACCACTATAAGACTATTGGACTCTGGGTAAGGAATGGCAAGAATTCAAGTGCATGATGGTACTATTTAGCCCTTACTATATACAGCACTTTGTATCATCCAAAGATTAGACAAATATTAATTATGAGCTCAAGTACAGTACAGTAATAAATAATAGAATGTAGCAGCTCTTTAAAGGAATGGGTCAATGAGATGCATTAACAGCTTTAGATCTTAAAGAACTGGGGTTCTCTGCTGGGAGCACCTAGTAGTTGTGATAGTTAACTCAGAAGTTTTTTGTGTATGTGATTTACAGGTGACAGAGGGAATGCTTGCTTTTCTGAAAGATCAAGGTAAATAGGGGAGGGGCAAACTCACTACCAGGAGTATGTATGATATACATTGGCATCTAAGAAACATATATTTATTATTTCTTACAGTAGCTCCCCGAGGCCTTATTCAGGGTTGAAGCCCACTTTTTTCAGGATGCCTATACAAAGAAAAAGGCTTTCCCTGCCTCAGATAATTTACAGTTAAAGCCCTGCAAATCCGCCGGTATCTGCTTTATATTCGTGGATAGCCCAGCCAGGCGGATAGCAACAGGGAACTGCAGCAGACCCCCGATCTGCCCTGGCTGAGGAGCCCAAGCAGCCCCCGGGCAGCTCCAGAGATCAGCACACAACAGTGACTAGTGGCACTGGAACAGGGGGCCTTGCCTGTCCACATTTCACAGAGGCAGACCCCTCTCCCTTCCCTTCTTCTTCGCACCCAAGGCCCCACTGTTCATTCCCCGTGTCCAGGCTAGCATGGATCTCAGCCGGGGAGCTTGGGGAAGCCATGGCGGATCCTCTATGCCCACAATGCATGGGGGTGCTGAGAGCAGCCCCCAGCTGTGTTCCTTCCCCCCAGACTCCCGCCTCAGCCAAGGGCAGGTGGAGGGTCCGCGACTCTGCACTGGCTCCCCACAGCTGCCTGCGCCGCTCTCCCGAACCCTGCTCGGGCGTGGGGTGTGCCTCGGAGCCTCAGCCTGGACACAGTAAGTAGAGCTCTGTAAATCCACGGATACCTGTGGATAGCCTCAGACAATTTTTGTGGATCATGGATTGGATGCGAATACACATTTTTGTGTCCGTGCAGAGCTCTTTTTACAGTCATGTTAGTAATGAGACACAGCAAAGGGTACATATAGAACACAGAAATGGGTAGACAAGGGCACTTGTGAATACCAGAGATGCATAAATCTGGATAAATAAATAGCCATTGGAGCAGGGGGATTGGATCCGGGGGTGGGGGGGAATGTGCTCTAATCACCAAGCTATATAGCGATCTCATGCCTATGTGCACTCTCTCTTTGGCCCAGTGACTTGACTGTCTAATTACTTGGCCACAGTTGAACAGCTACCACACAGACTGAGGGAGCCCTACATCAAAGTACCTCATAACCCAGTCGTTAGAGGTGGCAGATCCCTGTTCAAATCTATGTGTAAATTTGGGATTTAGATGCCTAAAGTGGCAGGTAGGTGCCTAAATCCTTTTATGAATCTAGCCCTATGTAGATTCTGTACAGAGAAGGGAAGGAACTCCATCTGTCTCCTTAAGGTTACTTCTGCTTGACAGATTTCTGCAGGAGAGGACTGGTGAATGTAGACATATGTTGGACTCCCAAGCTCCCTTTAAAATCATATTGAAAAACTTGTGAAAAGCCTTCACAGGAGGCTGGGTTATTGATGACTTTTAAATGAAAAGAAGACCTGTGTGTCTTTCCAGTCTTGCAGAGAGGTGGGCCTCTGAAGCTCGACTTCCAGTTTTGAATTACAGCAACATTATTTATTCCATTACACATCAATGTTACCTTATAAAGGCTGACACAGACTTCTAGAGTGTTTATCTCAGGCTTGTACTTCAATATCCATTTCATACTCAGAATTGCTACAAAGTGGTGTGTTGTCATTCTTTGGAATCTAGAAAAACATCTCTGCACTAGGTAAAATGTGGGTATGATGGTTTGCAGAATACATTGTGTAGAGAATAAATTATCACCTTATTTGTTGTAACAGCTATAACCACTCAGAAATACTTATAGCCTTTGATTAAATAATAGTCCATGTTTTAAGAAGCATTTTAGCTTAGTTTTTGTGGTTTGTTGTTCTGTTATAGCATAGCTGCAAATAGTCGTAAAATCGAACAATTTTAAAAAGCTTTCAGGTCCTCTAGTCCATCTTTCTCCAAGTGCAAGAATGTCATTTATTTTTTGTACATTTATTAGTGTTTTGTCCAGTAAAGCTTTAAATATGCCAAGTAGAGATGAAGACAGTCTAATAAATCACATTGTCAGAAAGAATTTTTGCCTTGATAGCCTTAATTTTCCCTGTCTTAATGTCATCCCATTCCTTGCTATTATACCTCCTTCCATTATGATAAAGAATCTCTTTTTCTCATTTGTGTTTAAATTCTTCAGATATTGTAATGTCTTCGTACCCCCAGCCCCTTAGTTATCTCTTAGGCAACAATGTCCATATTTAGCTTTTTAACTTTGCACATAGATCAGTCCCTCCAACCTCCTCAACATTTTTGTTGCACTTCTCTGAATTCCCAAACTACCCTCCCCACCCGATTCCAATGTCTTTCTAGAAGTGAGGTGAGCTGAATCCAAAGATTCAAGTGAGATCGCACTAGATCTGTGTAGGGAGACACTATTGCCTCTGCTTCAGCATATTTAACTCAAAATTACACTGTCCTCTTTGACTGCCATAAAACAGTGGAAACATGTCTAATTTGCTTTCCACTGTCATCTTAGGGAAAGTCTACACTGCATTTGGAGGTGAGTTTTCAGCTTGGGTAAACATAACCTATGCTATCTTTAATCTAGCTAGAGTGACAAAAAATAGCAACGAAGACACGACAGCACAGGCTGTAAGTGCATGTCTACACTGCCCCACTATTAGGACTAAAGTGGTGTATTGCAGTAGAGGCACAAACTTAATAGTGCTCTTTGAAGAGACTACATTAGTATGAACTGTGGACCTTTAAGTTTGTGCTTGCAATGTCCACATGGGGGAGTTACAGTACAGCACTTTGGTGCACGCTGCTATTAACACCCCCTTACTCTAAACTGAAAGGCAGTGTAAACATGCCCTCAGCCCTAAAGCTTCCAGGATTTTCTTTCCCTGGGAATATCTCGGACTGGGCTGTATTAGCTTTCACCTTTTCAGGATGAATTTTACTGTGTTATTTCTAACCATCTTTTTAATCTTTCTATGCCCTCAATGGTGTTCTCAGCTCCTCCTAATGTAATATAATCTGAAAATGTTGTGCTCGTACTTCTTACTCTATTTCCTGGAAATAAATAAAGCTGGTCATCAAATTTATGTCTAAATGAAATCGTACCCAGCTACCACTGATCCCTGTGCTACTCCACTAGATACTGCCTCACAGCTGAGTGCTTTGCTATTTGTGATAACCCTTTGTAAGCATTCCCTCCTCTACTTTTGAATCCACATGACTGTTTGTATCCAGGCTGAACTGAATTGTTTTTGAAATAAGATTTTATGAGACGCTGTTACAAATGCTCTGCTAGAACAGAGATGTATCAAGTTTCCTGCTCTTCCTTCAAATCCACTAATTTTATAGTTCCAACAAAAACACAATCCAGTTTGTCTGGGCTATAGTCTCATTGTGAGAAGAACTTTTGGACTGATTTAATAATTAAAGCCTTGAGCTGGTAAGTGACTCTGCATAGGGCACAGGAGTAGGCCCTTACAAAAGTTGCCTGCAGGATCAGGGCCTAAAAATGTTGTTGTTGTTTAGAGCTGAGGAATCCATGTACATGTTGTTATTCAGCGATATCAAATGTGGATGGGGATGGCTCTCTTCTCTGACCTAGGGTTGTCCTTGCAAACAAGATTAATTCATCTTAGTCGCTTTTGCTTGGTGAACTGTTTTAAATATATATAACAGTGCTATATGGCAAGAGGGTAACTCATTTTCAAGGTCATGTTATTCTGTGCTGCAGGTGCAATAGACTATGGCTGTTGTTCCCAGCTGCAGAAATGCTCATTTTTAATGAGTGCCTGTTTCCCAATATATTTCAGGACATACAGCATTTCTTGCAATAAGTTTCCATGTGACTGAAAAACTCGTTACAGCATTTCTCTCTTCTCATGCCCTTGACTCAATGCAAATTGCACATCACTTCTCCCAACTAGGCCCCACACCTGTCTTTCATTTCCCATTTGTGTAGGAAGTAACTGCAATGCCTGTGTGAGATTCTGATGTGGTTTGCTGTGATCCATCTTATGTGCCATGGTGAAGCCAAGTGGTTGGTCTTTAGGATCCATAATCAGGGCTTGTTTCTTGGCCCCACAGTTTTCCCACAGTGTCTGTCACTTGTCTTTTGGTGAAAGTCGTGAGATTTTGACAGCTAACCAGAAGGGGTTTCTGGACTTAAGGCAACATTTTGGGAAGAGTTCGAGATCTTTGTAGATGAGCAAGTCTGGGTTGGTTATATAGTCGTATTCTTGTATTGTGGCTGCTTGTCTTCGGAGGGATGGTGGTATGATATGCACAAAGACGGGGAGCCAGGCTGTTGTTGTTGACTTCAGCACTCCTGTGACAGTTCTCAGAGCAGTGTTCAGTTGCATGTTGATAAGTTTCGGATCTACGGTACCTGTCCATAAGGGCCTGCAATATTCAGCTACTGAAATGACAAGGGCCAAGGCTGTCTGCAAGGAATATCTGCATCCCACCTGATCCCAGTTATTTTATGAATGCTTTAGATGCTATCAGAATGTGTAGTGTAATATATACCTTTATAGCTGAGTGCCTCCTGTCCTGTAAAGGTGCATAATGTAAACAAGGCCCTGCGTAAAATCATTTTATGTATGTGAATACAGATAGCCAGCACCTACCCATCATATTTTAGCTTATGATATCCACTCCCTTTTCTATAAACATGTGAGTTGATAAGGAAAAATCAGCATTACTAAACCTCTGAGAAGAAAAGGCGCTCAGGTCAGGTAATGAAAGGCAGCAAAAAAATAGGACACTCCGCTCCCCGAATACATAATTTATCTCCATCAATGTGTGAAAGTAAACTCTCTGCCTTCTCACCGTAGCAGTAGCTTTCAGTGCTTGCACTACTGGCTCAGTGCTGGTTCAAGTACATTTTCCAGGTCATTAAGAAATAGATTTAAAACATGGAAAGTTCTTATATTGCTAACTCCATGATATCCATGGGCTAGCACAAATGTAGGGGTTCTGCTTTAGCAGTGCCTATTTACTAGAGCTTCTCAGCCTGAACAAAGAAGGGGGTGGGGAAGGTAAGTTACGTTGAAACAAATCAAAGTTAAAAATGACCAGCTACAGATTGTAGTTAAAAAAAAAAAAAAACACTGACAGGTGCTGAGTAAAGACTCAGAACTCAGGGCCAGATAGTGAAAGGAGGTTGCTGCCTGAAGGTGCGGAGAGTTGCCTCCCCGTGTTTCCTTCCTTTAGTCTCCATGCAGGGACAACCACAGTGGCAGACCTTGCAGTCACCTGAGCACAGTGTCTGCTTCCCTCCAGCACAGCCATGGGAGATGGATGGAGACACAGATGTAACCCCACCCGCCGCTGCCCCACAGACGGGAGGGCATGCTACCTCCCCTTAAGGGATGTGTAATAACAGCTGTGCTCCTGCAGTGTGCCTGGTTGCTCTGTGAGATACGGTACCGAAGAGCTACAATGCTTCTTGGAGCTCCTCATTAGACAGTATGGTATCCCTAGTGATGCAGAGAGTGGAGCTATCACCTCCCTGGTCCATGATGTAGTATCTGTGTATGCAGCCCGAAGTCACCTTGGCTTTTTGTGTCACTGTATCACACTGGAAACTAGCATCAAGTTTTTCCTCTGTTATTACCCCCAGCCTTTCTTTGGCATTAGTCCTTTGAGTTTCCCCCTACCATTGAGTACAGTATCTGGTTCTGATTCTTTTTCTCCATTTACATTTTTTAAATGGAATCTTCGAAACAAATTGGAAAATAATATAGAAAAATGTTATTTCTATGTAATCTGTATCAGTTATAGGAATCTTAAGTGTTACTTATAACAATAGTAGGTAAAAAAAGAGAAGTGTGAAAAGTTTTAACATGAGTAATAATTTGTGGAAACACATAGAACTGGTGCTGAAAACTAAGTTGCTTGTTTTCCTTCTCTAATTACTAGGCTGAGGTCAGGTTAAAATAATCCAAATAAGCTATATTCTTCACTGTTTGCACTAAATCAGCAGCTTTTGATCCCATCAGTAAACTAAAAAACTGGCAGAAGATGATGCTTGTATTCTGCAAAGTTGTGATTCTTGGGGGTTTTGGTGGTGGTTGTTTTTTTCTACTATTGTTCTTATCATAGAAAGTTTATATAGCATTTTTAGTTGTCCTTAAAAGGGCCATGTCTGCCAGTCAAAATGTGAGAGTGAACAAAGTGTTTTGCTTTGCATTATCCCTCTGAACATGACACATGGTTCTGAGGCATGTTTACTGCAAAATTAAATGGACTCCCTTGGGAGTGAACTCAAAACTAATGGAACCTTCAAAAGAAATGCTGGGATTGTTGTTGGAGCAGCTAATGTCCCTCACCGGTATTTTTTTACATTGTATCCTAGCATTAGAGCTAAATCTGCTTAGATTCAGTTAAAGCATTTTCCTCACCTTCTGTTTCACCCAAATCTCAGCTCAGCATTTCCTGAGCACATCAGAGCACTTAACAAATCATCCTAATGAGAAAACAGAGAATTTGGAATATTAAATATACATAGATTATATTTGTAAGTGATTTTTATGTTTTATTTTCCACAATATGTGGAATGTGCTTAATTTCCTAGAAACAAGGGTACAGGAAAAATAATCTTTAATTTTTTCCTCATGCATAACCCTATTTATAGGACCATTCAGAATGGGCACACTTTGGGATCAGTCACACCAAGGGTAATACTAGCTTAACTACACATGATGTCAGTGCTTTCTGTTAATTTTAAGGACTTCTTTGCCCACCTGGGTGCTGTCGGGCTAGTAAATTGTCAATGTTTATTTATTTATTGGGGGGGGTCAATTTTGATCAGGGCAGCTTTTACCTATTACCGAGGAAGCTCCCTCCAAACACTGTCAGTCAGCATGACAGAAGTTCACCAGAGTCCTCTCAATGGCATTGGATTCTGCATTAAGAATGAGATCCCGACTCCTGGGGTCACTGTATTCAAGCAGGGAGACTTGATGTTACAAAACCACCTTCTCCACTTCTGTTAGTACACAGCTTTGAACTCCTGCAGCAGAACTCATGCCAGTAAACATCTATTCAGCACAGTGTAGTGCTGAAATCTGCAGCTCAGTTAAAAATGACCTCAGAGTGGCAGCTGAATGCTGTTGATTTACATTTTGTTCACAATTATTTAACTTTGTGGCATGCACCCGAGTGCTTGATGTTAACAAACTGGCCCTTATAGGCCCAGGGCTGAGGATGGACGTATTTTATAAACTGAAAATAATTAAACCTAATGCCCACTTTGTACATCATACCAGTAGAGATTCTTGTGTCTCTCACGTTATGTGCATCAGAGAGGAAGCTCAACAGCAGCTTAATGTTAGCTGGCATCTTGTTTTTCAAAGGCAGAGCTGCTGCCTTATATGGGATAAAATGTTACCCTGCTTTTACGATAGTTCAGTTAAATGTCAAGTGGTATGTGCCTTGGACTTTCTTATAACATACCTAGACCCCTCACCCATCCCCGTTATTCCAATAACAGGGGAAGGAATAAAAGGATTATTGACCAATCTAGCCCAGTATCCTGTCTTCTGTCAGTGGCCAATGCCAGGTGCCCCAGAGGGAATGAACAGAACAGGGAATCATCAAGTGTTCCATTTGTTGTCCCTCATTCTGAGCTTCTGGCAAACAGAGGCTAGGGACACCATCCCTGCCCATCCTGGCTAATAGCCATTGAAACACATCAAATAGACACATCAAGCTGAGATTGACTCAGATCACAATTATAGCTGAAAACTTTAGTCTTCTTTTATAGAGTTTGGAATCTCAGACTTACTATTCTACTATAAAAAGTGAATATGTCAGCATTGATCAGAAGTGATTCTGGATGTCATTTCACACTCGTATTAACATAGCCAGAATTGATTATAGGATTATAGCTACTGATATCTAGTGGCAGCTGGGCTTCAGGAACTCAATGAATTTAAAAAAGGATATCATTTCCATTAAATTCCATAGGGTTTTAGGGTATTTTCTGTAAAATTGTATTGGGTTCATCTCTATTAAATTCTATAGGACTTTTCCACAGGGTCTCTCCTAACACTGCCAATCTTGAGGTATCAACTCCATAATGCTAACCTGCTGTTTTTCCTCTATCCATGAGGGCAATCTATGAAAGGACATCCTCATATCCCCTTCCTGCCTTTCAAATGTTTACTATTTATTCTCATTGCTGCTATTGCTAGTGAGTGCAGGAATATCTGGAAATTAACCTATCAACTCTCCTTATCCATAACCTTCTTTCTACATTTATAAGATCCTTAGGAGTGCTCATTCAATCAGATTGATTGGTTAGCCATGCATTATGATATTTTCTTTGAACAGATACATTATCTAATGGAAGGGAGCATCCAGTTGAAGATACCATTAAACTTTTAAGGGAGTGATAAAAAGTGTTTTCAAAAAATGTGCTGCTAACTTTAATGGCCTAATCCAAAGTCCAGTGATATCAGTGAGCTTTGTATTAGGCCGTAAATCTGTAATTTAACTCCCAAATTCTCGGAAACCCTCTGGAAATCAGGTAGTAGGTACATCTGTTCTGTTACTTACTCATGGAGGCGATTTGCAGTTGCAGAATGGCAGGTCTGGTTTTAGCATCCAGGTTGAGGCTTGTTTGAAAATATGAGCAAGCAGCAAACTCAATCATAGATTCACGGAGTTTGAGACCAGAGAGACTTGTATTCATTTAGCCTGTCCTCCTGCATAACACAAGTTATGGAATTTCACCCATAGATTCCTGCATCAAGTCTATAACTTGTGGTTTAACTGGAGCATATAATTGAAGAAAGGTATCCAAACTATGATTTGAAGATTGCAAGCAATGAAGAATTTACCACATCCCTTGGTAATTTGTTTCAATGGTTACTTACACTCACTGTTAAAATATGTTCTTTATTTCCCATTTGAACTTTGCTGACTTCAGTTTACAGCCACTTTGTAAGCTAAAGAACCTTCTAGTGTCAGATGTGCCCTTGTGTAGATAATTATAGCTCATGATCAAGTCACTTTCCCCTAAGAGTCACAGAATCATAGTGTTTAAGGCCAGAAGGGACCACCAGATCATCTAGTCTGACCTCCTGTACATCACAGGCCACCAACAACACCCAGCCCCCACAAACTGATCCCAACAATTGAAATTAGACTGACGTATTACAGCCCACAGAATACTGATCCATTATGTGCCACAGGTGGACCAACGCCCAGCACTGACCTCCCTTAGTTTTACATTGCAAGGCATGATTTCCAGGTGACGAACTGTTCTTGTAGCTCTTCTCTGAACCTTCCCTAATTTTGCAGCATCTTGTTTATAGTATGGCTACCAGAACAGGACATAGTAGTCTCTTCCCTACTGTATACAGAAGTAATACAGCTTCTCTGTTCCTACTCAGTATCTTATTTTATGGAAGCAGATATCCTTAAACACCCCTAGAAGAGCTATTAATAAATACTGTAGGATTAGAAAGTGAAAACACACTATGTGATGAATTGAAATTATGGTAAGTGAGCAAATTTACAGGCAGCTTCTAACTTATGCCCGTGTCATTTCTTGTCATCTTCAAAACCAAAGTTGCTGTGTGCAACAGCACTTCCTGAAAAATTATCATGAAACAGCCCAAGTGCACAAGTGTATTTATCACAGTGTTTCTTTAATGGAGTTGTCGCTTTACTAATGCTGCTTGCTTGATATAACACTGTTCTTTCCATTTTTTTATTTTTTTTACTTAAATACCTGTCACTTTATTATACGGGATGATTACAGGATTCACTCCTCTGTAAGCATATCAGCACTGAAGCCAATTACAGGGGAGAGGGAGAAGGGGGAAATAAAACCTAGTCTCACCACAACTTGTGCCTGGAATATTAATGTTTACTAGGATAACTTCTGTTGTGAGAATCTGGATGCAGGAAGTTCTTCTATAATCTGATCTGTCTGTCTGTAAACAGGTAATATTCCCACTTTACATTTATTTCCTTGCCTTTAGTCACTTAAATATTAACAGAATTTAAAACATTTTTTCCTTATGGTTTGCCGTTTCAAGGGTTTTCCCTGTAGGGCTTCCTCTGTCCTATTCCATGCTTCCTTATGACATAGTAAGATGTTCCAACTAGCGACCCAAAAAAAAGTTCCAATTACTTTTATGCTCCTAGACTAGAACTGATTGGACATGCCTTTTCTAATCTCTGATGACTCACCAAAATCATCTCTGATGTCAGGATAATTCTGCGCAGTCCATTTGATGATGTGCCTAAGACATTTATCACTCTCGCATCTGAGCACAAATAGGGCTCAACTTTTTCTGCTTTTCATGTTCCTGATTTTGGTTTTTCCTTTTTTTTTTTTTTAAAAAACTTTTCTTTTCTCTCTTCCTCTACCTCCTCACTTAGAATGACCATGGGAGGCAATGGCTCTTCTGGGAGAGGGACTTATTAAAGAGGTGGGTCTTGGTGGTTTGTGGATGGATAGGCAATCTTTGACTGAGGCCCTGAAGATTGGGAGGAGGAGCTTTAATTCAATCAGAAAGGTCCAAATTGTTACCTCCCTATTTTTCCAATATTAAGCGCAAATATAGTTTTGATTTTTTAAACAAATGTTTGTTTATTGCTGCTTGAAAATGACTACAAAATAGCCAGAAGCCTAGTACTCATGTGCAAACCCTACAAAAACAAACCAGCATGAGCTCATCAGATAATATGTGATACCTAAATGTGATACCTAAACATATCTCTCAGATGTCTGTGGGATTGTTATGAATATAGAAGGCAAAGGAGAAAAGAAACTACTTTGATGCAATTCCTTTAAATAACTGGGAGCTGGAGCCAGTAGATTGTAATTAACTCAGAAGTATGTTTGGGTTGAAAGCTCTTTAGAAGCCAGAAATGGCTGCAGCTGCTTTAAGGGGTGGTGGAACAAAGCCATCTAGCAATGCATGGTTTATGTTGAGTTTTAGTAGATGAAGTATAATCACCAAAACAAAATGTGCAGTCAGTGAGATCCAAGAAGCAGGTGGTGCACCTAATCATCTCAACAACTTGGCAACAGCTATCTTAAAAAAACTCATTGTTTCCTTATCTCTAATATTAGGTAACATAAGAGAGTAGAGTCATTTCAAGCACAAGAAGATATCGTATCTGGAGTCTCCTCTAAACAGTTGAGAATACAAATTGTCCCTGTGTTAAATTAATGTTTCAGAACTCAATGCCACTTCTCTTGGGAGTGCAGAAGGGTAATTTTTGATGGGGAAAGTTGGTTGCAAAGTTCTGAAACTGGCAAATGTTATCAGGGGATCTGTGGGCCTGTTGAATTGGTTCCTATCTAACATCAAAGCAAGACTATTAACTAGAACTGGATGAACAATTTCAAAGTAATATGGCAAATGTCCTTTTGACTATGTTATTTGTGAACTGGTTATAGCATATGCTGTTTACAATAGTAGATACATAATTTGTGCAAATAAATTGTCTGTGGATTGTTTCCAAATTGTCCACTTTAAATATGCACAGTTGGATATCTGCAATTTCATTTGCCACCTAAATGACGTATAGTTTGTGTTCTCTGGTTGGATAACCTAAAATTTATAACCCGAAGGTACCTAAAGAAATCATGTGCTTTTGATTATCTCAGGTAGAGGGTGGACTGAGGGAAAGAAGCACTTCAGGAAGAGAGCAAGAGAGAGCAAAAGCTTTGAATAAGCAAGTGTGTGAATTTTTGGACATTTAATATTTTTTACTGTGCTCTTTAGCAAAATGTATAGCATTATATATAACTATGCATGTGGACTCCGGATTTGAAAATAGCTAGGTTCCTTCCTTACTATGGAAGAGAGAAAGCTATGACAGATTTATTGATGGTCTAGCAGGCTTTATGTTAAATTCTCTTGTGTCATATTCACACCACATAATTATGTGTGTGTGTGTGTGTGTGTGCGCGTGTGTGTGTGATCTTACTTGCAATTGAAGTCAATAGAGCAATGCTGATTTAAACCAGTGGAGAATCTGGTCCTCCAGTTTCACCCTGTATTGACTGCCAAATTAAAACACATTGCAGGGCGTATTTTCAGTTGGTGTGAATTGTTATAGCTGAGGATCTAGCCCTATAGTTTAAATGCATTTATGATGAAGTTCTATTATTAGGACTGATTTATATATTTTGCACAAGCTGAATATCAGGCTGTGTCTATGTTTCAAAATCTTTATATAGATTCAGGCCAGAAGGGACCATTGTGATCATCTCGTTTGACCTCCTGTACAGCACTATATACCACAGACCTTCCCTAAAATAATTCCTACAGCATATCTTTTAGCAAAACATCCAATTATGATTTTAAAATTGTCAGTGATGGAGAACCACCATGACACTTCGTAAATGGTTGCAATGGTTAATTACTTTCACTGTTTCACTTTCACTGTTAAAAATGTATACCTTATTTCCAGCCTCAATTTTTCAAACTTTCAACTTTGCCATTGGATTGTGTTATACCTTTCTCTGCTAGACTGAAGAGTCCATTTTTAAATACTTGTTCCCCATGTAAATACTTAGACTTTTCTCTGAACTCTCTCCAGAGGGTTCCAATTTATCAAGGGCTAATGCATCAAAAGATTAGATTCTCTCTTTTGGCCACATTGGGAGCTTATGTTCAGCTGATTATCTACCACAACTCCCAAACCTTTTTCAGTCACTGCTTCCTAGGAAGAGTTCCTCATCATGCAAGTATGGTCTACATTCTTTACTCCAAGAGGTATACATTTACATTTAGCCATAGTAAAATGCATATTGCTTGTTTGCACATAGTTTACCAACCAATCCAGATTGCTCTGAATCAGAGACCTGGCCTCTTCAATATTTACAAGTCTCCCAATTTTTGTGTCATCTGCAAACTTCATCAGTGATAATTTTATGTTTTCTTCCAGGTCATTGACAAAAAATGTTCACTAGTGTAGGTCCACGAACTAATCCCTGAGGGAACCCACTGAAACAAACATGCTCGATGACAGTTTCTCACTGTTACACTTTGAGACCTATCAGTTAGTCAGATTTAAATCCATGTTAAGTTTACAACATTGTAGTTTTTTATCAAAATGTCATATGGTACTAAGTCAAACCCCTTGCAGAAGTCTAAGTGTATTACATCAACACTATTAACTTTATCAATCAAACGTGTAATTTCAAGTTAGTTTAACAGGATCTATTTTCCATAAACCCATATTGATTTGTATAAATTGCATTACCCTTTTTTAATTTTTATTAATCAAGTCCTGTATCAGTCACTCCATTATTTTGCTCAGGACCAATGTCAGGCTGACGGGCCTACAATTACCTAGGTCACCCTGTTTACCCTTTAAAAAATTGGCACAATTTTCTGTCCTTTGGACAACTTTCCTCCAGTCTTCTGGAACTTCTCCAGTACTCCAAGATTTATTGAATATTGACATCATACAACCTTCATTTCTTGGTCTTTTAATGGTTTTAGTTGGAATGCATAATTTTTTTTAACTAGAAATGGACAAAACTGTCATGGAGCCAAATAATTCCTCTGTGTTATTAGATTTGTCTCAAATTGGCCTGTCCACCATTAAGTAATTGTTTCCTATTACTGTACAGGCATCCAGGCTATATTCCATCTGGAACTGCCAATTTTTTTTTATTATTTTTGTGATAATGGCACTTCTAATATAAATGGCTTGTTCCCATAATGTTTTAAACAAGTATTATTATTATTAATGATTATTATTTAATATTCATATTACAATAGCACCTAAAGACCTTAACCCCATTTTGTTAGGTGCTGTGCAGACATAGAATACGTAACTGTCCATGCCCCAAAGAGCTAATTCATAAGGGATGGAGAAGAAAAACAGAGATCTCTTCTATGGACCAGGTTTCAAAAGGGTGAAGGACACCGAACACTGAGGGCTTGGCTACACTCACACTTCACAGCGCTGCAACTTTTGTGCTCAGGGGTGTGAAAAAAAAAAACCCTGAGCACTGCAAGATGCAGCGCTGTAAAGCGTCAGTGTAATCAGGGCAGCAGCGCTGGGAGCATGGCTCCCAGCGCTGCACGCTACACCCGTAAAGGATGTGGTTTACGTGCAGTGCTGGGAGAGCTCTCTCCCAGCGCTGCCGCTCTGACCACACTCACACTTCAAAGCGCTTCCGTGGCAGCGCTGCGGGAGCGCTGCCACGGCAGCGCTCTGAAATTCCAAGTGTAGTCATACCCTAAGATATTGTGTAAGGGTCTGGTAGTTAACTTTAGGACATTGCCTTGACTGTGATTTTTTCTATGGGTTTTCCCCCTTTAGGATGATTTCCAGCCTGCAGCATCAGAAACCAACTGGGAGTCAGTCACAAGCTCTGTCTCAGTAAGTAGCTTGTTACTATTTTGCCCATGAAAGGATTGGTAGAATGGTTTTCAGTACAATGTAAATGCATCTGTAGAGGGGAACTACTGCTTGACCTGTAAGCAGGAGATTAAGTGTTCTTCAAACTCATTCTAGACTGTCAATCATTTTTAGGGAGTGGAGGGTGGAAGGCAAGAAATGTCAGCAGCTATTTTAACATGGGATGGCCAGTGGATAAATACTTAGCACTTTCAAACTGAATCCTCCTAACAAAAAAAATCCTTTACATTTTGAGATGTAAAGTTTCTTGGTCTAAACACATGAGCATATTTTGCAATAATTAGCATTAAAGACAAGCCAGTAAGAGAACGGATTAACTTTTTTGAATTTTCATTACTGAAGATTTTTTGTAGTGCCCGCAATTAAATTAAATCTTAATTCGACAGCTCATTTTGTGTAACTAAATATGACTTTTAAAAAAAGAAAACCCAATTAAAAATCTCCTCGCTCCTTCACTTTATTTGATTTATGTCACAGAAAAAAAATCAGCCCCGGCAGCATTTTCAAGCAAAACTTAGGGTATGTCTACACTGCAATTAAACACTCACGAATATCCCATGTTAACTGACTGAGGTTTGCAGTGCTTCAGCTTTGGGGCTGTTTAATTGCAGTGTAGACATTTGGACTCAGGCTGGAGCCCATGCTCTGAAACCCTCTCTAGCCGCGGATGTTTAATTGCAATGTAAACAGACTTTGGGACCACACCATGTGGGAGAGTAATGCCAGCATCAGACTTGGTAATGGTACAGTCCCTCTGCCATATGCTGCATTGTCCAGTCCCACACTCACAGTGTGTATTCACTTGACAACTCCTTTTATATAACAAGTACAGACGCCCCCCAGGTTACACAAACCTGACTTACGCAAATCTGCACTTACGGGAGAAGTTCCGTAAGCTAGAAATAGCGGTGGGGTTTTTTTTGGTTTAGTTTGGTTTTTTGCATTATGGTCGGGTATATGTTTCCGACTTACTCAAAATTCGAGTTACGCAAGGCATTCTGGAACGAAACACTTGTGTAAGTAGGGGAACGTCTGTAGCGAGACAGATAGTGATTGGAGTGGAACTGACCAGTTAGATCAAACCTTGGAAAATACTGGATGATGATGATACTGTTATAATACTTAACCTCCACAGTAAAGTGCTTTGAAATCCTAGGATTAAATCTGTTATATGAGTCCTGAGTAACAGTATTATCGAGGGCCTGGCTCTATTAGACATACCATGGAGAGAATATCAAGGTGGTATTTGGTAAATCATGTTCTCCTTCTGTAATAACTATTTTTCCTCCTCCTAACATGTTTTGTTGTGCATTTTTATCTGACACAATATGTAATTTGAAAAAATGGGAAATGTCTTTGAAAATGTAAGAGAAAAGCTCCCTCATCAGGTACGTGGGATCCTGAGATCAAATTACACTGAAAACATTGTCACAGTGATTGCCCTCACCATAGTAAAGTGCCAAAAATGTAAAATAATAATCCACAACCCTTTTCCTATGGAAAACCTTTCACAAGATAGTTGTTTCTATTTGTTGTATGTGCTTATATGGCCATTATCACCATAGTATCAGAGCACTTTAAAATTATTATAATTATTTATCATCCCAGCACTCCTGAGAGGTAAGGAAGTATTATCTCCATTTTACAGATGGGGACCTGAGGCTGGGAAGCCTGTGACTGAGCCAGAAGCTGAGCCTAGGTCTCTTGGTCCAGTTCAGTGCGACAGCTACTAGACACTCATTCCTTCTCCACTGAGCACACCATAGTTAGGTAGTAAGCATCAATAACCTTATTTCATAGTTAGGGAAACTGAGGCAGAGAAGATGAGCTATTTGCCCATGACCACAGAGTCAGGTCGAGACCTCAGGAATGCCTAATTTTTTGGCATAAAGAGGTTCACAGATTCTACTGTGGGTCTTCAGTCAGCATGGTAGGGCAGAACTTTAACCTGTCAATCACTGGCATAGTTATACTCTGTTCCTACCAAAGAGCCTGGCACTGATTGACAGGTTTGAGTTCCACCTCCCAAACCTGCAAACACCCTAAAGACCCACTGTAAGATCTTGCAGGAAAAAAATACATTTGAGTACACGCACATGCATTTTCCTGTTCCCAGGCTTGAGCTCAAATCACTGACCCACATCTCATGCTTTTCCTTACGAGGCTTAAAGCAGCACCTCCTCCATCTGCCTCTAGCCTAAAGTTCTGGAGCCCATCACTAACCCCAGAATGAGATCTTTCACCCAGCAGAGCCATTATATCCAGTCCTCAGTCTTGTGGTTCAGTATATAATGATCTGATTCAACAACAACTGAACTTCTGCAAAACTGCATATCCCATTCACAATAATACAGAACGACTTCATCATCACTAATAGAATAGTAATGAAAAATAATGAAGACCAAATGAACTAATGGTCTGGTTCGGATTAGAAAAGAGCTGCCAGTGTGTCTTATGAAACTCACAGTATATTGAATGTTTAAGTAACTAACAAGAAGTGCATGATGTGGTAACTGTGAACCCTTTCACATTGTACTGTTCTTCTATGTCTCCTCTCAGTCACAGAAACCAGATGGCACAAGCTTTTCATAAATCCAATATTTAGCTCTTGGCAGGACAAAACAGAGGCAGCTTTGAAGTTACTTTTGGGTCTGTCACATGACATAGCTGCCAATAGGTTATCTGAGCTAAAATAATCCCTCTGCATTGCTTATTGCTCTGAGAAAGTTGAACTTTTTTGTATGTGTGAACTGAGTTGAAGTCCTGAGTAGAAATTTTATAACCCAAAGAAGGTGTGAATTCCCCTTGCTTTTATCGGTTTGACATATCCTGTAAATCCACAATCTGACCTCCAAGTCTCTCACAAAATGTAAGAGAATGTATGGCTAAACACATACAAACAGCACGGTCTCATCTAAATCTCATACATGTGCCTTTCTGAATAGAGACCCTGACCTTTTTGCATAAAAAGTACTGGCTGCTCCTAGTCTATTAACTCCATTAGCAGTCCATTAATTCCATGAGAGTGTCTATATCTTTGCAAACCAGCCTCTAGAGGACAACAAGATCATATATACTTGAGTGGGTTTGATGTTCCTCCAGTGGAAGGCAAGGGAACAAAAGGCAGTTGATTTGCAATTCTGCTACTTATGCCACATCCTCACGTCTTTCTCCCTCTCTCCCTTCTCTTTGTTCTTTGAAGGGAATTTAGTAACTATTTTCCTCTTTTGCTATGATTACAAACCAGTCACTAGCCCCACTGATTTCTCTCTATAGTGGGTTCCTAGTGATATTTTAGCGTGTTTCTTTTTTTACGATAAATGATTATGTGAGCACTGTACATGACGACTGTGATTAGAACACTGAATTTCATATAGCATTGTTTTACATAGAAGCACTTTATTCAGCTTACTGGTGTGAGATTTGTTCTCATGGGGATCCGACTCCCATCTCTTTGACAAAGTCTTTATTCCAAGGCACTTAGAAGTCAATAGAGGTTCTTTGTTGCATGTCTTCCTTTTAATGAGTCATGAATTTTTAGAGCTGTCTGCATTGGTGCCTCATTTAACACTGGATTGTAGAAGGGTTATGAAAGTGGGCCCACTGAAACTTATTTGTGATGGGTTCTGGGTTAAAGGCTTAATAATTTCCAGGCCAATACTGTTAAAAAAAAAAAAAAAAAGTCCTTTATTCATATTTAACACAACCCAATTCCATAGTAACACAACCCCAATTCTTAACTCCCGTGTAGTGTGAAATTAAGCAACCTGCAGTCCCCTTCCATGTAACAAACTGTATATATTTCATTTTTTTTATGTGTCAATAATCTGGAAGGTCATATTTGTAGCAAATTAACGCAGTAAAAATCAAGGTCTTAAGACGTGCAACATTTGCTGGGAAGACAACAGTATTAAGTAGACTGGATCAGTAAAACTGAATAGTTTACTCAGGTTAAGAAGCACTGATCCAAGGAACTACTCACCTGAGTAGTGCAAACTTCATAGATTATAGAAGTATTTTCAAAGGATCCAGGTCATAAAATGACTTCGTGGGAAAATTCAGTCGTACGTGCCGTGGTATGTATGTGCTGTAATCGTGAGATGTATCAGCTTTGATAGACAACCTGAGCTAGCTGGGTATTAGAGCAGTGTACAATGGCAATTGCACACTTCGCAGGGGCGAACAAGGCCACCAGCTGGAACATAAGTATCTGCTGTGTGACTACCTATACTGAAATTCGCACTCATTAGGATTCACGCTTTGAGAACCTGTTCATAAGACTGTCAAGAACTTAAGGTCAGAAGGGACCAGTAATGACACCTAGTCTGCCTACGCTGCACAACACAGCCTACAGAAACTCACCCACTCCACATCCTGGCTATCAATACTTGTGCTGAGCCATTGAAGTCTCAAATCAGGTTAAAACTCTAAGGTGACATCAGAAACTTCCAGCAAGGGACCCGTGCCCCATAGCCGCACAGAGGGATGCGAAAAAACCCCAGGGCTCTCAATCTACCTGCTCGCTGAGGAAATCCTCTTCCACAACCACCAATATGGCAATCAGCTAAACGTGAGTAAACGGGCAAGACTCACCAGCCAGACACCCAGAAAAAATTCTCTGTAGAACGTCAGTTCCCGCCCCTATCCTAACGTCCCAATCACAAGCAGTGGGCATATTATGATAATAGTAAGACGCAATCTCAGCCATAAACTTACAGCTTAGTCTGAAGCAAGATTTCTTTACTCCCCCTACCCCTTGAAGGCCTGTTCCAGACTTCATTCCTCTGATGGGTTAGAAACTCATCTAATTCAAGTCTAAACCCTGATAGCCAGTTAATATCCATTTTCGGTGTCCAACATGGTAACTAAAATAATCCCTACCCCCCTGGTATTTATTCCTCTGAATATTTAAGAGCAAATCGTATCCCCTCAGCCTCTTGTGTAGACTAAACAAGCCAACTCTTTGGATCTCTTCAAATAAGACAAGATTTCATTCCTCAGACAATCCTAGTAGCCCTTCCTGTCCTGTTCCAGTTTGATCAATCCTTAAACTGGAGACCAGAACTACACACAGTATTCCCAGATTGAAGTCTCCACAGTGCCTTGTATAACATACTAACACGCTCCTTATCTTTGCTGGAAATACTCGCCGAATTTTGTTTTCAATCACCAAGAACCCGCATAGCTTTTTCACAGCCATATCAAAGATTGCGTGCTCATATCACTTGAGAATAACAATACTCCGCGGTCCTTCTCCTCCTGCTGTATTTCCAAACTGATGTGTCCCCACTTATAACAAATCTTGCTATTAACCTAAAAGAGGACCTTGCACTTGCACTATTAAATTTCATCCCATTACTATATACTCCAGTTACAAGGTCATCCAGATTTTCCTGTATCATATTCTGGTTCCTTCTCTGATTGGCAATACCTCCCAGCTTTGTGTCACCGCAAATTTTATTAGCACTTCCCATTTTTGTGCAAGTCAGTAATAAGAAGATTAAGTAAGATTGGTCCCAAAACCGATTCTTAAGGAACTCCACAGTAACCTCCTCCAGCCTGACAGTCACCTTGCAGTACGACTCATGTAACTCTCCTTTAACCAGTTCCTTATCCACCTTTCAATTTCATATTGATCCCATCTTTCAATTTAGCTAATATCCCCATGTGGAACCGTATGGAATGCCTTACTGAAATCGAGGTAAGTTAGATCACTGCATTCCTTTGTTAAAAATCTGTTACCTTCTCAAAGAAGGAGATCAGGTTGTTTAGCACTATCTACCTTTGTAAAACCAGTGTAATTGTCCCAGTTACAACTGACCTCAATGTCCTTACTGCTTCTCCTTCAAATTTTTTTCTAAAGACTTGCATACTACAGATGTCAAACTAACAGCTGTAGTGCCCTGAGACCTTTTTCCCTTAAAGATAGAACTATGTTAGCAATTCTCCGAGTCAACGGTACAGCCCTGAATTTACAGATTCATGAAAAATTCTTGCTAATGGCTGCAGTTTCATGTGCCAGTATCCTTTAATATCTTGGATGAGATAATCTGGGCCCCCCGATTTTAGTCCCATTAAGCTGTTCAAGTTGGCTTCTACCTCAGATGTGTAATATCTTGCTCCATATCCTCATTCCATTTGTCATCCTATCATATCGCTAAGCTCCTCATTAGCCATGTAAAGACTGAGGCAAGTATTGGTTTAGATATTGGCCATGCCTAGATTATCGATAACCTCGCTCCATCCTCAGTGTTTAGCATCCCACTTCTCTTTCTTTGTTTCTTTGTGTTTGTTTACTATAGAACCTTTACTATGGTTTAATTCCCTTTGCAAGGTCCAACTCTACATGGCATTTGGCCTTTCTCATTTATCCTACATGTTCTGACCTCAATAAAGTCTTTCTTGCTTGATCACTCCATCTTCCACTCCTGTAGACTTCTGCTTTCATTAATCAGCGTCTCTGAGATGCTTGCTCATCCAGCTGGTCTACAACTCTCCCTATGAATTTTTTCCCCTCTTGGGATGCAGCTTCTGATAGTTTCTGCACTTTGACTATGAAGTAATCCAGGCCTCCTTCATCTTTAGATCCCCAATTTCTAAGTCTAATCGACTTCTCTAACTATTTCTTAACTTTTTAAATTTAGCCCTTTTGAATCAAAAACCCTAGTCACAGATCAATTTCTGTTTATTCTTCCATTTAGTTTAAAACTGAATTAGCTCATGATTGCTTGAACCAAGGTTGTCCCCTACAACCATTTCTTCTATGAGGTCCTCACTATTCACCAAAACCAAATCTAAAATGGCATCCCCTCTTCTTGGTTCAGCAACTACTTGGTGAAGGAATCCATCAGCTATTGCATCTAGGAAAATTTGATCCCTATTATTATTACTAGCTTTAATCACGTATTGCTATTCAAGCTGCAACCATGCCCCATGATTGTAGTATAGACATACCCTATGTGTCTACATGGCTTCAGGTCCAGATTGTGAGGACAGAAGAGATTATTTTCTTTCATTTTTCTGTCAGTTTCAATGTTTTAACTGAGAAAATAAAGGTCTGAGTTTTCCTGTATTTATATCCTGTGCTGTTATACATTGTCAGCAGTTGATTTAATATGTCTTAAGAGAATGACATATCTGCAATCAGTTCTTTCTTGAGTATATTTTACACAGAAATTAGGACATTTGAGGGTAGTTTGGGGGAGGAAGATAATATTAGGCTATTGAATATTTGGGCATTGAAATTAGGACTTTGGCAATTTTGCTATAGTAAAAGTGAAACTCTTCCCTATAAATGCACGTTAGTTATTAAAGGTCAGTTCTGTCCTTAGAGGTGACATACTCCAACTGAACTCAATAAATGCATATGCATCTAAGGCAGTGGTGGGCAACCTGTAGCCTGTGGGCCACATGCATCCCATAAGGGTAAGATGATTGCGGGCTGCGAGACATTTTGCAGACGTTGACCATCCTCAGGCACAGCCCCCTGCAGCTTCCAGTGGCCGCGATTCGCTATTCCCGACCAATGGGAGCTGCGGTTGCCCACCACTGATCTAAGGCCTTCTCTACGTGTGTCACTCAGGAAACCTAAGTCAGTTCAATTGAAGGTGCAAAGTCAATGCACATTAATTGAAGTGTGTTAACCCCCGTGTGGATGCTCTCATTCAGGAGAGAACTAAGGCAACTTTACTCCTGGTGAGTGAGAGCATCCACATGGGAGTTTAATGGGCTTTAATTTAGGTGCATTGACTTCAACTGAGGGTGTGATTTGCCTTAGCTTTCCTGAAAGTCCCCCACATACACATGGTCTATGGGTAGTATATGTTCCTAAATGCTTAGAAATATTAATCCCTTTTGGATGTGCGTGTTTCAGCCCTTACATTGTGTAGACTCTTACATTATAGTTTTCTAATTTCCTTCAGTATTTTTTTTTTAAATTCTAGTTTATAAACATTTGAAAATCAGAGTTAATTCTTCATATTAAAGGGCCAAACCTTGAATTCTTTGCTTAGGCATTGCTTTGTTAAAGCTCCAAGAAGGGGAAAGATTGTCCGTGGTTAGGGTATTAGCCTGAGCCTTGGGTTCAGTTCCTTGCTTTGCTGCAGACTTCCTGTGTGACTTCGGGAGAGTTGCCTTGGTCTCTTTGTGCCTTAATTCCTCGTTGTACAGTGGGGATCTACCTCACGGGTGCTGTGAGGATAAATATCGTTAAAGCCTCATTACTATGGTACTGAGTGTCGCGTATCTGTAGATACTTTCATGAGATTTTTGTCTACATGCAAACTGAGGAAAGGACTACATCTTTTAGATACTGCCTTACTTTGAGGGCAAGAGAAAAGCAGCCCGTGCCACACCCTGTACAGGGACATAATGTACCTGCTGGCTGGAGTGAAGGATGGGATGTAGCTCTGTCTTCTTCCCAGCCTTCCTGGCCCCCTTTGGCATGGCTAGCTCTGTCCAGCAGCATTAGACCTGCTCACTCCTCCATTCACTTGGCAGCACCTGTCCTTGCTTGGGAAGGTGGGCAGTGCTTTTCTCCCCGGTCTCCTGGCACAGCATGCTGGGGCATAATGCCATCTGGCCCATTGCAAGGAGCTCAAAAGATAGTCGACAGTGATTAATAATACCAGGAGTAAGGTCACTGTGTCAAAAGACAGAATCTCAGTCCAATTTGGGGTCTTGCCTGGACATTCTGTGTGAGTCAGGTATGAGAATAATCTCTCTGTAACTATTTACACTTGTATTGAGTGGTGCTGTAATTTTTCGAAGTACACTGAGCTGTATGTCACTCTTAGGGGGTATCCTATCCCTCTCCATCAGTGACCGACCCTACCCTCACTGCGGAAGCATTAGACGAGACCATCGCTGGATTTGACACCGTGGAGGAGCTGCTCAAGCACTTTAATCCAGAGTCATGGCAGGAAGATCTCGAAAATCTGTACACAGACACTGGACATCATTATCGAGGCAGGAGCTACCGTGACAGAAAGTCCAAAGGTAGGAGGAGATACTGTACATGTTCTTAATTCCAGGTGTTTTCTGTACACTTCTCACAAATGCCCTTTGATTGCTTATCAAGTTCAGATTCAGACACCGTTACTGAGGCTGGAGTCAATGGGACTAATTTCAGAGCAAAGAATTACCCAGCACAAGTAAGGACAGAAGAATTTGAACCTTAATCATTTTCAGTCTGTTTGATTAAGATATTTATCACCCACATCAACAAGCTGGCTTCAGTCTGTTAATATTCACAAATGAAAACACAGACACCTGAAATTATGTATGTTAAGGACAGATAGTTTTAAACTTCACTCTAAAGTATTATTTTGCATGTAAGACATAGGATTCCTGAACTCTCACCCACCTTTAAACACTCTGTTTTAGGATTGTTCTGTATTGAGTGGGAGATAATTACATCTATCACATTGTACTTAAGGAAGCATCTGGCACAAACACCTGCATGTGCAGCTGTTTTGGGGTTTTTTTAGGATATGAACATCTGACTCATTTCCATTATGTAGACAGGGAACATTATTGTGGTTTAGTATTTTTAACTGTAGTTGAACAAGGTGTGCATCTCTGGATTATGTGTTTCTTTTCTCTCCTTTGGTACAATCCATCCATCAAATGCTAACGTAAAAGAATGTTAAGCTAATGACACGAACCAATAATGAAGAAGCAGTGAATAGAAGGTCCAGCCATGACCTTGAAGAAATAAGCACAATGCTGCCCACTGAAATTGTGCTGTGTGGTGGTGGAGGTATCCTGAGGTCTAGCTCAGTTCTTCTACGTGCTCATCGCTGTAGATTTTAACAGCTACTCTAATGAAATGTTTGACTCCGATTATGAACTTTCTTATTACTCTTATCCTACATTACATATTCAATATACATGCATTCTTATATGTTTTGCTGAATATTTTTCTTAAATAATTAGCAAATTATGGGTCTGCTTATGCAAGCCCTTCTGCCTATGGAATTCCCATTTCATTGCAGTTTGTGCAAGGGGAGGCATAAGTTTTGTCTTTTTTATTTATTTTAGGATCAGCACTGAAAATAATATTTGCAGTTAAACTTCAGCAGCTGAGACCTTAGTATAATTTGATCTGAAACTGGACACATATAGGCCTACATTTTCAAAAGCGACTGGTCATTATGGTTGCCTCAATTTTTACCTGCCCAGCCTTAAAGGAGCCTGATTTTAAGAAAGTGCTTAGCAACTACTCTTTGAAAACCAGGCCCCTTTAAGGCACCCCAAAAATGTAAGCAATCAAAACCTCTACACATTTTTGAAAATGTAGGCCACATTTCTTCTGTTTAGTTTGTATTAAATCCTGGGACCAATCTGATCACATTTGGAGGCCAGTGAAACAGAATAAGCTATGTGTCTCCTATTCCCAGACTGGAATCAGCGCTAATGGAAATGTACATAAAAGACAAAAAAGGAGCTGATTTGATTTTAATAGAGGCTGACAAGAGACCCTGATCTCTTACTGAGTTTTCTATCTAGATTTCACTTGAGTCTCAGATTAAATCTGATCCCAGTGCAAACGTACTGTATCTAAAGCAATGTGTGCTGTGTTTTATCCATTTTGATCAGATTGGCTCCAAGTACTGATCCGATCTTTCTGGTTGTCTGCAGGAAATCTGGAGTAATTAGGGTTTCTCCATTGAGTACAATGGAATTCAACTCTTTGGCCTAGCAAACTGCTATGAATAAGTAAAGAGTTTGCCAATTTATTTCTTAATTCAGGATGTTTTTGTTAAAGGAATGAGTTGTGGGTTTTTTCTCCTCCTTTCTTCCAAGAAAAGGATGGATTCTCTGCTACAAATACTATACATTTCAGTCCAAAATGATTATATTAGTTATAAACTTGGTGTGACACTTTCTCAGGGTGCCAAAGACTGGGTCACCATGTTACTCTCCTCTCTCCGCCCCCCAATGAGAGGGAGTCTTTTTTATAGTAGCCAGATGTCAGCTCCCTAACACTGCCTGCCCTTCAGCCTCTCAAGCACTCAGCTTAGGGGCACTCCCAGCCCCTGCTTGATCTACTCCAGTCTGTGAACTCCCCAGAAGCATCCCTGTCATGGGGTGAACCACTCACCGCCAGACTGGCACCTCTTCCTGATACGCTAGGGATTAGCTGGAGGCCAATGCCCCCCTGTCCACGGTTTGCACACTGTCACTTTGTCTCTACTGTCTGCCCACAGCCCCTCTCACAGCTCCAGGAACTGCAATGTCCTCTGTGTGGCACAGCCCTCTGGCCATGTCACTATCCATGTTCCCCCCTTCCGGGCAAGGTTGGCTTCTCGCTAGTCCTAGGCAGTCTTCCCACTCGGTGCCTCTTGGCCAGTGGCTGGTAGGGGAACGTGGGCCCACTCTCTTCTCCAGGTTCCAGCCCAGGCATTCTTAGCTCAGCTATCTGGGCCTTCTCTCTCTCTCACTGCTCTATTCCTGGGTTTCTTCTTACCTCTGGTTCCCCTTCTCTTCCTTGGCCTATCAGTTCCCAAAGCCTCTTCCCAGGGAGTAACTTCAGTCTGCAGTCTCCACTCACTCCTCCCTTTCTCCTGGAAGCATCTGCTGTCTCCCTGCAGCCCATTCTCCTTTCAGCTGCTGGGCTTTATAGACCCCACCTATTCCTGCCCAACTGGGCCTCCTTAACCAGCTGCCTAATGAGTTAATTGGCCCTTGTGGCCTGCATTAAACCCTGCAGAGTGAGTGTGGGGTAGTCACCCCTTATAGTATCTAGCCCCTGTCACTAGACACTCACAGAAATTGCCAGGTAAGCTGTCCCCAAGAGATAGTATATGCAGCTTGACTGGTACAACTCAGGATCAGGTTATTCATAACAACACAGCACTATAATCTACTTATAGCAAAAACAAAAATAAGGTTATTAATAAAGGTTGAGGTTTAAAAGAGTGAGTAAGGATAAGAAGTGGAAACAAAACTGGTTACATATATAAAATAAAACATAAAATGCAATCTTAGGTCTACACTTATTAATATTCCTATTTTATAAAGTAGATTTTCTCCTAAGGATTCAGTCTTTGACAGAGCTAGACAGAGTTTTCAGTCAAAATCAGGATCCAAGTTTTCATGAATATCCCTATGCTTTACAAGGGTTGTCTGCAGTAAATGGATGACAAATGTCTTTTTGTTTCTCCTCATATTTTCCAAAAATCATTGTTTTGACACCCAAAAGATGACCTGTAAGATGCTGGTTCCCCTACTCCTGTGTTTCTGTATACAAACAGACTTTTATTGTGTTGACTTACTACAAAGCTTAATTTGCATGTTACAGAGACATATAGGTATAATCTTCTGTGTGGAAGAAATCTGTTTGGTTAAGTTTTAACATACAAGTTTAATGCATTTAATACTTATACACAGCTTCCTAAATTTCATCTGTATGTACATCTTGCAAATATTATAATGATCAATGCGAAAGAAGCTTTTAATAGATACCTAACGCCATTGGTTTTTTTATTTTTTTTTTATAAATACCGTGAAAGCAGCATGTTGGGGTGTAATGAGTTTGTCAGGCGTGATAGGCGTTGCTGTTACAGAACAGTGAACTCTGCCAGTTGGCATTGAGGGGTTCTTAGGGTCACACCAGGGCTAATAAGAAATGCTCATACTTGAAATGTGACAGGAATACAGCCACGTTACGTGTTGAAATCCGATTAGAGAATGGCTTCAAATAAAATCCTTTAAATTAGGAATACTTTAGGGCTTCCAAACAAAGGCTCTGTGGAACTCTAAGGAATATTTATAGGCATTGCAGTAACCTTGCAACCGAAAGAACAATAGATTATATCACCATTTACATGCTTTCTCAGCTTCCAGGTTGGGTTTTATCCTTTGTTCTTGTTTAAAACTGCCCTGAGGCAGATTAGCACAATTTGATATAATCCCTGTGTATCTCTCACAGCATTTTCAGAACATGTCACGTAAATTATATAAATAAATTGCTAATGACTTCACTGTTAGCCTACCCCCTGTGCATACCAAATAGTTCCAGGGAACTGAGTTCAGTGCAGTGTTGCTAGATTTTCAGTCCAATAACATGACCCACATGATAAATGACACTTCAAATGTAATATTTTTAGAGTTGGCAATCAATACAGATTGAAAGAAGAACAATACGAAGAAGAACTAACACACATACTGCAATTCCTGCAATGACCTTTTAAAGTTTGGGACTACCCTGATCAAATTTATATATCTGACAATTGCAATCCATACACAAAATCTGATCTCACAACACTCTTTATTTATTTATACTATTTATGTGAGATATCGGTGTCAGGTGTAAATCTCTAAAAATTGCATTCATTGTTTGAAATTTCATGCTGTGTATATGTACTACTGTTTGTAGTTCACTAGTCATACAGAAGTTTATTACATAATCTCAATGAAATCAAATCTAGGGGAAATTTTTGGGGTATAGTATTTGCATTTTCAAAATACATAAGTCATGCCCAGGTAAAAACTGTATACAAATATCATGTCACTTCCTCTGCAAAGAAATATAACAAGTAAATATTAGAAACAATCTTTGCTGTGATTTTCAAAAAAATGTGAAAGGTTTGATAGTCAGATCTATATCTTAGAACAGGAAACTCGAAGCATATGAATATCCAGCCTTAAAGCGATTATGAAGAGATGGTTGTACCATATAGAGGAGATCAGTAGCAAAATAAATTTCTGTATATTTGCAATAATATTTTACGGTGGGCTTCAATGTCATAATAATTTGGCCATTTTTAATAGACAGGTTCCTAGAATGGGTATCACAACTAGCACATTATTTCATAATTACTTCAGTACAGTAGTAGTGGATATAAAAAGAGAACAGCCATCCTGTGCAAAGGAGGGCGTACTTCTAGACAAAGCATGTGTTCTCTATCATTACACAGCACTGAACTTTTGTCACTTAATCTCTTGTCTATATCTTTATTTTAAAAAAAATCTTAAGTATTATGTGTATATGAAAATTGCTTCAGAAGTGAAAAAAAACTTTCTTTACAGCTAAAGTACTGACTTTGAATTGGCCTTATATACAAAGATCTAGGAAGAAGGCAGGCATAAGCTATTTCTCAAAACAAAAGTAGATGCAAAAGTCTAGGGAAGATGTGTAGAGAAAGGGTTCAGCTTCAAAAAGAAATTCTAGTTCACAAATACTCTCACAGCATATGAAAAGATGGGAGTTGCGTTACCAAACGGAGGGTAACTGCTATCGAGCCAATTCTGTTAAGGTGGAAGTGGGCTGTTCTCAACAGTTGACAAGAAGGGGAGGAAATCACTACTTTTGTAGTGCTAATGAGGCCAATGTAAACAAGGTGGCCCATTTCAAACAATAGTGACCCATCCACTCCCAGTCTTAATTCAGGCCTAATTTGATGGCGTCCAGTTTGCAAATTCCAGTTCTGCAGTTTCTCACTGGAGTCTGTTTTTGAAGTTTTTTTTGTTGAAGAATTGCAACTTTTAAGGCTATTATTGAGTGTCCAGAGAGACTGAAGTGTTCTCCTAATGGTTTGGCTGATGTGGTTAGGTCCTATAAAGGTGTCCCTTGAATATATATGCGGATAGAGCTGGCACCAGGATTTGTTGCAGGGTTTGGTTCCTGGGTTAGTGCTTTTGTTGTGTGTAGTTGCAAATACTCATCAGCGACACCATCAGGGGCTCGTTCACCTGCACATCTATCAATGTGATATATGCCATCATGTTCCAGCAGTGCCCCTCTGCCATGTACATTGGCCAAACTAGACAGTCTCTATGCAAAATAATAAATTGACACAAATCTGACATCAGGAATTATAATATTCAAAAACCAGTAGAAGAACACTTCAGTCTCCCTGGACACTTGATAACAGACTTAAAATTGGCAATTCTTCAACAAAAAAACTTCAAAAACAGACTCCAGCGAGAAACTGCAGAACTGGAATTAATTTGCAAACTGGACACCATCAAATTAGGCCTGAATAAAGATTGGGAGTGGACGGGTCACTGCAAAAACTAATTTGCTCCTGCTGATACTCACACCTTCTTGTCAACTGTTTGAAATGGGCCACCTGGTTTACATTGGCCTCATTAGCACTACAAAAGTGATTTCCACCCCTTCTTGTCAACTTTTAAGAATAACCCACTTCCACCTTAATTGAATTGGCTCGTTAGCAGTGACCCCTCCCATTTTGTAAGGCAACTCCCATCTTTTCATATGCTGTGTATTTATACCTCCCTACTGTATGTTCCACTCCATGCATCTGATGGAGTGGGTTCTGGACCATGAAAGCTTATGCCCAGATAAATTTGTTAGGCTCTAAGATGCCACAAGGACTCCTTCTTGTTTTTGCTGATACAGACTAACATGGCTACCACTGTGAAATAATCTCAGTAAACAAGAACATACATTCTGGCACTGAAGGACGCTGCACAGGCCTGAGCTCCCACACTTTCTCTCTTTGCTTATTTTATTTTGAGACAATCATATGCAAAAAGCCTTCAGCTATCAGAAGAAATTAATCAGGTGGGACGTTCCTGAGATAACATATGTATACAGTGACAGCTTTACAAGTTACATAAATAAACAAATCAGGCTCTGCTCTAAAGGGGGGAAAGAGAAAGAAGCACAGGGACCACAAGTCTGGATGGAACTTTCCCAACTTATATGAAGTAATGACCAAATGAATATATCAGTTCCCGAAATTGTGGCAGTTCACTGTGCGCATAACCACAGCTTCTATTTATCATTAATTAAAATTATTTAGCAAGAAATTAAATAAAATGTGAACTGAAGAATTTCATTTCTCAGGGGTTTGCAAACAGTAGCCAATAAATTATTGCAAACATCCATGTACTCTTCCTTGAAAGGTTCTGGGATAGTTGCCAGCAAGTTACAGTGCATCAGACATTAAATACAAACAGCACAAATTCAAAATGTCTCTGCTTTAATGGCAAATATGTATACTCTGAGTTCATGAGATACCACCTCAAATAACTGCTAATTATCTAAATGCACGCATTCTACTGTAAGCCCTGAACAAACAGAATACCCCTCCACCCATAGTCAGGAATTACTTTAGCTATACTTTGCAAAGTGCCCAGTCGTTTCATAATATAACTCAGGCCGAGTGATAATGCATCTTCTTCCCCACTGTGGCAAATGGGATATTTTCTGTCATAGGTGCCAACTCCATTGGTGCTGTGCGGCTGAAGCACCCACAGGAAAAAAAAAGTGGGTGCTCAGCACCCACTGGCCACAGCTGCCGCCAATCAGCTGTTTGGTGGCTGGGAGGGATGCGTTTGGGGGAAGACGGAGAGCAGGGAGCAGTGGTCGGATGGAGCCTCAGGAGTAGGATTAGAGCAGGGTAGGAAGAGGCGAGCGACGGCGGAGCCTCAGGGGAGAGAGCGGAGTGGGATGGGAACAGGTGAAGTGAGTGTGGGACCTCAGGGGAAGGGGTGGAGTGGGAGCAGGAAGATGCAGAGCGAGGGCATGGCCTCGGGGGAGGGACGGAGTTTGGGCAGGGCCTTGGGGTGGAGCATCCCCGGGGAAAAAGAAGACTCAGCACCTATGTTTCCCGTTACTGTATGTGAAGTTACTGGGGATGCTTAGAGCAAACGTCACTGCAATAGAAAGCTTTAGAAAGTGATGGTTTGGGCCTGTTCATACTACTTCACCCACTCCCTGGACATAATTGGTGTCCCAGTTTGTAATAGGAACATGTATTGTCAACCTTTGTTCCCATGGACAGTTATAATCCCACTGAAATTTCTGCCCTCTCCATCTTAAATGGTATTTGCTGTATCAGAGAGTTTTATCTGCGAACTGTGAGTATAGTGGAAATCCAAATGCAGCATCCTTTTCTTCTAGTTGCCACTAAGAAAGATTTGATAAATCTTAAAGTTCTCAAATATACTGCATTTATATTGAATGTGTCATGGGATTAAAAATGTAGAAGAAAATATCTGTTGCTATTAGACATTTATTGAGGATTTACCTCTGAGGGCCAGCTCCTTAGTTGGGGTAAAACAGAATAACTTCATTGAGACCAATGGGATTATGTCTGTTTACACCAACAGACGATTTGGCTCTGTTAAGTAAATGTGGGATTGAATCCTCAGCAACTTAGAGTAGCTTCTGTGCTGTTGAAAATTGCAGTGGCGTATTGTGTCCCACATATACACCTGTGGTCTAAATTCACAAAGGGAGTTAGGTTCCTAAATCCCAGAATCAGGCAGCAGTGGTTTTCACAAAACCATGCACTCGGCTGCTGCCTAACCCAGGATGTGCCTAAACTCAATCAGTGCCAAAGTTTTTGCAGTGAAAATTCCCTGGCTGCCTCTGAGCATGCACAGTGCTGCCTCACTCTAGGCATCTGGATGTCTAAGCCACAGAGTGATTCACAAACTGGGGAAGATAAGTGTTCTTCTACCTAACTTACCTGTGGGGCCAGATCCATTATAACTTTTAGCCCAGTGGTTCAGGTATTCATCTTGAATGTGGGAGACCCCCAGTTTCTTCCTCCAACTGAGGGGGAGAACAGATCTGAACAGCAATCTACCACCTTTCAGTTGAATAACCCTAGCCACTGGGCTATAGGATATTCTGATGTTGGGCTCTCTCAGTCTCTCCTGTTGAAGTTGTTCTGCTTTGGAGTAAGAAAAGGGTTTGGGGGCCAGGGAGAGAGAGCACATATATATGAGAATGACTTTATAGTTGGTGGTTAGAGCATCCGCAGGCTGTGGGAGAACCAGGATCTCCTCCTGCTCTAGTAACTCTAATTATTTATCCACAGGAGAGACTGAGGTAGCCCCACATCAGAATATCTATAGTTCAGTGGTTAGGGCACTCACCTGAGAGGTAGCAGATCCCTGGTCAAATCCCTTCTTCCTGTCAGGTGGAGAGAGTTTACTTGAACTGCTGGGGGTCTCCCACGTTCTAAGTGAGTGTCCTAACCACTGGATTAAGCATTATCAGGAGGTGGTGGCAGGCAGCAGTGGCAAGAAATTCCCTAGGTGCCAGACTCCAGCAGAGGAGTCACAGCTGAATTCCCTGACAGGCTTTAGGACACATACCTCTCCTTGGCATCTCCCATTGGCTAGTGTAGGTGGGGAGGGCCTAGTGTTCTGGCTTTTGTGAATCACATTCTTAGGCACTTTTCGCCTCCATTTATTGTATAGAAACCTTGAGTGCCTAACATAGGCTTTGTGAATCCCAGTGATTTTTCCAGACACCCAAAAGTTAGGCATGGTGACACTGCTCACCATCATACATATGTCTCTTTGTGAATCTAGCCCCGGTATGTCAAGGAAGCCTAGATTTTAGGAATTGAAATGTTGGTCCATTAATCTAATGCAATGTTCAGGTGCAGACACTGGTGTGTGCACTGACACTTGCAAAATACTTGCTAACACTTCAATAATCTGCTACCCACATGCGTGCACGTTTGCTTGCACAAAAACATATGTTCAGCTACTTAAATTAGGAGTGTGTGAGTGTTGGAATTTTTAGCCCAACACGTGCATGTTAATGCACTCACAACAGGAGGCCAGAAGAAATGTATTTCTAACTGATTGAACTATGACCTTGGGTGAGTCACTCAATTTCCCTACACCCCAGTTCCCCAGCTATAGAATGGAGAAACTAGCACTTTCCTACCTCACAGGGGCCATATCAGTACCTACACCTGAATGTTTTTTTTCAAAAAAAATAAAAAAAGGGCATAACAAGATCCTCCTTGGATTTGAAAACGGAGTGTGGCTAGTAGCAGAGGTCTCTCTTCCCAGATCCTTGTCACTCATACGAACAAGGCCCCTTTCAAATTAGCAGCAATAGTAGTCTGTGACCCCGATTCAATAAAATATCTCTGTTCAGGATAGCATTTAATCACATGCTTAATTTTAAGCAGTGCTTAAATCTGACTGAAATCAATGTTTCAAGTTAAGCACATACTTAAGAGCTGTCCTCGGTAGGAATGGATTTAAGCAGGTGCTTAAATTGGGGGTCTAATACTTTATCTCCCAGCTTGCTGCTCTATTGTAGTCTTCAACGTCTCTCTTTGCCTATAAAATGAATGAATGTCCTTTGCAAAAATTCTGTAATTTCAGTTTTGAAGCTATGTGCAGCCCATCTGACGAACCTTTTAGTTCCAGTTTTAAATTAAGGACCCCAGTGGTTTCAATCCCTTGATAAGGAAAGCATCAGGATTTCACATCAAGACTGGGTTACCTTTTAGTCATAGCAGTGAAATGATGCATGAAGCTGTCTGTACTGTTGGATCTCATTGTTATATAAATGAAGAAATGAACTGGCTCCAGAAAGTAAAACAATTCTGAGACCGAAGAAAAGCTTAAATCTGGGCTTTCTGGAGAGGGCGTTCTTGAGAGAATTTTCTTTTGTTAATGATTTACAAATGGAGTTTTAAAGTCACTTAAGCAGTGAGAGCAGTTCTTATGTATCTCTGTGGTAGGATCAGAATGTGGCATTTCTGTTAAGACCATGTATGTTGCCTGCTTAGTTTGTCCCACCTTGCTAGGGCAGAATCCAAAATGAACTTCAGTATTATTTCTAGGTGACATTTGTAGTGGGTGACCTGAGCGCTTCTTAATCCCTTTATATCTGGACCGTGCTGACAAAAGTATGAGATTCAGAGGTGTTGAGCATTTGCAATGCCTAGTGAAATCAGTGGAATCAGTAGGTTTGGAAGAATCTAGATGAGGATCCAAAAAGTCTTTGTGCATGCATCTTGGAATATTCCTCATATTTTTCTCCGGTGGCTAATGCTAGAAAAATATAGCTAACTAAAATGTATTATTTCATTAGTTGATTTAGAGTTCTTTATATTTACTCATCCCAGGGGTGAAAGTAAAATTGAAAACTTACTGGTATGGGGGCCGTCTCTGCGCCCCTACCCACTGGAAGGAGTGGGGCCTCAGGCAGAAGGGGCAGGGCTGAGGGGGTCAGCATCCCCCAGCAGCCCTTCCAGGCTGCCTGGCCCACGCCACCCAGGGCTCCAGCAGCAATTTAAAGGGCCTGGGGCTCCGGCCATTGCTGCTGCTACTGCATCAGTGGCTGGAGCCCCGGGTCCTTTTAAATTACCAGCCCCAGGGCAGCTGCTCCTTTTGCCGCCCCTCTTTTGGCACCCTGGGGGGGAAAAAGGGGAAGTGATGATAAAACACTGCTGCAGCAGCGCTTTAAGCAGGGTCTTTGCCACGGCAGCACTTAAGGACTCTCCATAAAGCACTGCTGCGGCAGTGTTTTAACGTCGCTGCCCCTTTTGTGCTCCCCCACCGGTGGCTCTGCCACTAGGGACCTGGCAGGGCCACCGACGGGGGGCACAAAAGCAGAAGCGATGTTGAAGTAAGGCGCTAGGAGCCGGTACCTGCAGCCACTTTTTACCTGTACGCCATACTGCCTTACTTTCACCCCTGGCCCATCCCAAGCTGTGGGGAGATGCTTTTGCTATAAATAACCAGTCCTATTATTTTGCGTCATTGTCATTAAACTACAACCCTTCTGAAATGCCCAAGAACACAATTATTCCACTACACCCTTCTCCCCTTTCTCTCCATGGTCCCTGGCCCAGAAAAAACCTGAGGGAAAAGGCCTTGTAAAGTTTTAAAGGACACCAAATTAAGGCTGTGGCAGGTCAGAATTGAAGACCCTTTATGGAGAATGCCTTGACCTTTAAACTAGGGGGTTTAAGCCCTTTGGCTAGTTGTGGCTGCCACGATGTGACTCGTGTCATATGCTGACATCCTTAAAAAGTGGGCAGCCTCATTCTCCATCAGCTGCAGTCTGAATGTTAAGATATAATCTCATGATGAACTCATTACAGTAATAATCCAGGCTAGCTCAATGTGGCCCCGCAGCACTGGCACATGCTGTGCCCCAGAAGAGATTTGCCCAAGATAGGGGAAAGTTGGTGTCTGTACTGCCGCATTCCATGTGAGCTCCACCAGAGGTGAGTGCCTTTAAAGGATAGATGCTCTATGGGTGGAGGCCAAATGGGTTTTGCAGGCAGTCAGTTCATTCTCTGGGTGCCCCCTCCCCTGCCAGTTTATTCTCTTTTAGAACTGTGATGGCCAGCTGGGTGTGCCCTGGTAGAGTGGGGGATATGGGTGCAGTGCACTGCAGCAAGCCCTCTCTAGGTGAATGACCCATCACTGGCAGCCCTGTGACCTGCATTGTGTCAGCAGATGCCCCTGAAGCCCAGCGCTGAATCAAGCATTGAGTATTTTATTCTAAATTCATCTACAGATATCCCGTTCACAAATGCCACCCTAATGTCTTAAGTTAGCATTAAATAATCCATGCAAGACTGTTTCCCTCCTTATATTTTAAGAATTTAGACTGCAGCACTATAGACATATTCTAACACACGTGTTCGATAGCAGGGGTAGGCACCATACAAGCTTGCCCATTCCACACCTTCATTGCAGCTCACATCTATCCAGCCCATTCCAACCCTAGACTACTTGTTCCAGAATTCTCCACCTTGGATTGATGTGGTACAGTATTGATGCATTAGGACTTGCCCTCCGGAGATACCACTGATCACGACTATAGAATCAGCACCATCTCCATTTGGTCAGTTTTTTTGATTGCCAGTTGGTTAAAGTAATGGTGAACAAACTAAGCTTTGCTTTATCTTTAAACAAAGTTGAATCTGGAAAGTGCTGATGGGAATGATGGGAGCTGGGGGCAGAGGCAACCTTCTTCCCTGTGAAAAAAATTAGCCTGTGGGAACAAGAGTGAGAGGGAGTGGATTTGAAGAGTGACAACAGAGAACAAAATATAATCTGTTGAAACAAAGAAATCAATATTTTTTTATTCTTCCAAGAACGAGCTATGTGCATTTGGAGTGTATTTTCCTCTCGATGCATGTGTGTACTGGTAACTCCCATTGATTTTGTGCTTCTCTCAAGAGGAAGCTATGTACCTTCTTTGTAGGAATATTAGCTCTCTTGAGAGAACAGCTGAGCTTTCATGGTGAGATGATTTTCATGGTATCATAACATGTCCAAAATCCTGATTTATCTGCTAACTTTCCCCCAACTGGGTTAACACATTGCATGAAAAATGAACTAGACTTGAGTGTGTCCACTGGTGCTAATGTCATTTATCTAACCACCGTGCATATGTATCTTGGATAAATAAATATTTCAAAGCCACAATTTAAAGGTGCATGCTATTTATCAATCACTACTTCCTCTGCAGATTGTGTAAATCAGTGTTAATGCAGTGGCTTAGTGGCTTCTCTAGTGCAAATTGTGACTCATTCTCAGCTATAGATTTTACATTTTATAAATTACAAATTAATTTATAATGCATGTTAATGTGTCTTTTCCTACCAGTTACAATTTTCAGTTCAGAGAGTGAACTCTTGCTTGACACAGGGAAGCTGCAGAATTGCATTAGTCAGCTCCCTCCATCTATCGATATATTATTCAACTTTTCATCAACAAATTGAGGGACAGAATCAGAAAACATGAAAAACTAAAAAAAGAACTTCCAAAACTAAAATCAGTGATTTTAGTCCTCTTCTTTTTAATTATAAAATTGGCTTTAGGGAATTTTTATAACATTGTATGGATTTTATAACCATGAATTATAATTATTCTTCAAACCACTGTTGACTGTATTTTTACATCAGGTGACTCACCACAATGGAAAACCTGTGCTTGGAAATTTCAGTGAAATAAGAGTATTTGACAAACTTTTTAAATTATATTTAGACTTTGATATTCTATTATTTAGTGGTATTACAGTAGCAACGATAAGTTCTAACTCAAAATGTGGCTGCATTGTGCTAAGTGCTGTATAAACACATAATAAGCGATAATCTCTGCCTCAGAGCGTTTGCATCTAAAGAGACAAGACAAATGGTGGGAGAGGAAACAGAGGCACAGAGAGGTGAAGAGACTTTCCCCAAGTCACTCAGCAGGTCAGTGACAGAGCAGGGAATAGAACCCAGTCTCCTGACTTCCATCCCAGTGCTTTATCCACTATGATCCTGATCCAGTATCATTAAAGTTTTGTCGTTGACTTCAGTGGAACAGAATTGGGGCTGAGATGACCATGTGCAATCACATAAAAACTGGGTTCCTGGTATTTACCTTTAAAGAAATCACACTGACACTTAATTTATTTTCTGAATGATGCTGCAGGAGCACAACCCTGTGTTGTGACTTCCCATGCAAGAGAACAGTTCACTCTAAGACACTTTCCACTCAAGCTTACAAAGACCACTTTTGCTTTGCAGTTGACCTGGACAGATTGAATGATGATGTGAAACGTTACAGCTGCACTCCAAGGAACTACTCTGTCAATTTAAGGGAGGAACTGAAGCTGACAAATGTAGTTTTCTTTCCCCGCTGCTTCCTGGTCCAGCGCTGTGGGGGGAATTGTGGCTGTGGAACAGTGAACTGGAGATCCTGCACGTGCACGGCAGGGAAAACAGTGAAAAAATATCACGAGGTATTTCATTCTTATGTTTCTTCTTTGTGATTCCTCTGTGGGTTCCATGCTAGAGTGGACTTGGAAATACTATTCCCAGAGCTGTGTGTTCTGCCATCAGTGACTATGTTGGTGCTTCTACAGCATTAAGGATCGGCAAACTCCTTTGAAGGCATTTAAAACTGCATGTGAGATACAGTAAGGCTCACTGTTTGGGGCAGTATGTTTGATGAAACATACCCTGAAACTGGCACTTGCACACAATGGCAACGAGTGGAGTATTAATGCCTAAATGGGAGAAAAACAAATAGGAGCTTTCTAAGTTCTACCTAAGTCACTAGGGAACATGGCTAAGAAAAATACCTTATTCCATAGACAAGAGCAAGGATCAGTGACACTGCCCAGGCTGAGTTTGTGCCAGACACCACACTCGCCTGTAAGAGTTTGTTTTCCTACTTTGTTTAGGTCGCAAGTGAAAAGGAATTTGAGGGACTCTTAATCTGGAGAGGGTGCTTGCTCACATCACAAAACCACTAGCTCAGAAGAGGCGCAGGGCTGGAATACCAGGAGGTTGTTGGAGGTCAAGACCTAGGTGCGTAGGCAGAGTTTGTGGGAAAGCAGGCGCTGTAGTCAGCACCATTACTCACTTTCCTAGGCACAAGGTCTTTCCACAAATTTATTGCAAACTACAGTTGGCTTCAATTCAGCTGCTATAAAGAGCTGGAGCCTAGTTAAAATTGTACCATTTGTTAAGAAAGATACATGAGATGACCCTGGTATAATTACAGACCACAGAACCTTATATCAAGGCTGAGTAAATTAATTGAAAAAATAATTTGGATAAAATAATTGAAAAAAAATGTCTAGTAGATGAATATGAGCTGATAAAAAGAAGCAAGTATGGCTTATATAAAGTATTTATTTGATACCACAGCTTTGTATAACAGTTTAGAGAGAATTTTAAAAGATATGCTCCTTCCTCCTAAGAGTTTACAATCTACAAGACACGATCTGTCATGGATTAGAAACCGGTTAAGAGATAGCAAAAAGTAGGAATAAATGGGCGATTTTCAACATAGAAGGAGGCTAATTTTCAGGTTTCCCAGTCTGTGTTATTTAATGTATTTATTATTGATCTGGAAGTAGGTGAACTGTGAGGTGGCACAATTTGCAGATAATACAAAATTATTTAAGTGAGTCAAGATTAGAGAAGGCTGTGAGAAATTTCAGAAGTACCTAACATAGTGGCTGATTATAATGCAGTATAAACAAATGCCAGGCAGTGCATGTTAGAAGGAACATTGTGTCACAATGCCAGAAAAAAGATTGAAGGCAAAATTCTTACCTGACATGCAACTCCATGCACGGCATGAAAGTCAGAGGAGAATCTGACCCCAGGTATCATTGTGGACAGCTTAGTGAAAACACTTTCTCAGTACACTGGTAGTGAAATAAGCAAATAGTACATTGTACTGTATGAATAGAAAATGATAGCGAAAAACACAGAAAATGTTTATCATGCCATTAAATAAATGTGTGGTTCACCCTTATCTGGAGTACTGCATTCAGTTTTGATCATTAAGTCTGAGAAGAATATGGCTGAAATTGAAAAGGTCTAGAGAAGGGCAACAAATGGAAAACTTCTGTATGAGAAGAGACTGAAAGGCTTAGAACTGTTTAGAGACAAATAAGAGAGGATATGGTAGACGTATATAAAATGAATGAATGGTACAAAGAAGGAATATAAGGCTCTCCGATTTTACCTTCTTTCCTTAACAAAACAAAGGGAGACTCAATGAAGAGAGAGGCAAAATATTTAAAAATATAAATGACAAAAATGATTTTTGTGCACAACAAACCTATAAAAACTACCCCAAAATATTAATGTAGCAAATGGCATAGAAAGATTCAGTGAGGATTAGACTCACAAATATGAACTTCAGTCACATCAACTTCAGGACATAAGACAACTATGGACAGCACTTAGGGAAAAACTTCCCCCATAAACATGCTATTGAATAATTGTTCATCGCTGGGCATTTTGCTGTATATGGTACTGTTGTGATTGAATATTTGCCTAATAAAATAATGGCGAGGCAAGGTGGGTGAGGTAATATCTTTTATTAGACCAACTTCTGTTGGTGAAAGAAACAAGCTTTCAAGCTACACAGAGTTCTTCTTCAGGTTCTGGGTCCAACACAGCTACTATAATATTGCAAATTATTAAACGTTGGTCTGTACTAAACATCTGTCCCAGATCTGGACTTTAGCATACAAAATCTGGGTGTTTATTGTGAACCTTCCCCAAGCTTATTCCCAGCTTGGATTTTTTCTTGCTGCCACCAGGTAAGAATTAGGCTCTTATCAGCCTGGATTCCCCAAATACTCCTTGGGGGACCCCCTCTGTGGACTACCCAACTTCCTTTGGGAAGACCCCCAAGACCCATTAAACCAGTCCAGCAAATCAACACACCTGTAAATACAACACAAAGCATATAACAGCCTATTTGCCTTGTGGCCTTTGTACTCACACTTTGTAGGAAAATATTAGAAAGAAATAGGAGTTAGCAGAAAAGATGTTTCCTCCATAGCTGGGAAAAACAAAAGACCTAGAGTACACAATTCCCGCCCCTGACTTTTAAAAAATCCAGTTCTCTGATTGGTCCTCTGGTCAGGTGTTTGGTTCCCTTTGTTCACCCTTTACAGGCAAAAGAAAATTAACCCTTACCTTACCTATCTACTTATGACATGGTCAGAATCAGTTTGGCAATGCCCAAGTTCCCCAAAAACTTAACTCACTAAATTCAGAGTTCATATTTTCCCTTTTTCATTAATTTATTCCACTGTGCTTTTTGTCTGTCAGACCAGTATGAATTAAAGACAGTGTTTCAGCTTTTGTAAATAAAAATGTAAATGTATCCCTTAGGGATGAATTAAGAGCAGTGATTTAGCCGCAAGCCTCCCATTAACATTAATACAAGTTATGCAAATAAATCCACTTGTCATACACTACAGATATGTCCATTAATGTTAGTCCAAAATATTTTTCATCAGTAAATAGCTTTAGTTTTCCTGTGTCCAAGCATTAGCCAAACATCTTTTTTCTTTCTTCTTCTTCTTCTGTGTTTAGCTGCCTTTTTTACGTAAGAAACAGTTTGGAAGTGGGGGCTGTGTGAGAGGGACTCAAGTTTATCTGTTTTAAAGCCATGTAGCTGCATTGTACTTTAGAGGTCTGATCTAAAACCCACTGACGTTTAATCAGAAGATGATAACTCATGAATGGAAGGAGCAGGGCTTCTTATTTATTTTTACATCACAAAAGCTGTTCATCTCCTTTAAAATCTCCACCTGCAGTTTAAGGTGAGAGCAGATTAAGGACCAAATTCAGAGAGAGTCTAAGTCTAGTATATTTTACATGCCAAAGAGAACAAAAGATGTCATGAGATGACGTAGTTCAAAAGACATTCATAATAGGAGAAACTGCTCAAGCCCTTTATTATTCCTGGTATAGCTTTGCCTAAACCATCTATTGGAGTCTGAACTATTGTACTGCTGTTGTTGGCTCCACTGTCACTGTCCTCTGTGAATATTTTTCTATGTAACAGTGTCGATGTGTTGGCCAATCACACAGGAAATTGTATAGTGTTTGATGCCTGCCTGTCTTTGTGTGTGCCTGAGAAAGACTTCACTTCACTCTCAGTGAGCCTCCTATTTAGGGTTGAATCAGGAAAGGCACATTTTTCAGCTGCAACCTTCTGCTTTCCCACCCTGCAGTCAATATCTCCCAGTTATCCAGCGAGTTGCATGCACTCCACTGAGGGGTTGTTTTATATATCCAATGCTAACTGTGCTGAGAGAGAGAGGTTTGAGAAAGTTATTTTTCCTGTTATTGTTGATGTTTGTTTGGATCTCTTTTCTGTTCTCTTCAGATTCTTAGACCATGCCCATCACTGTGGTATCTGAGCACTCTTCACTAGTACACTAAGCAGCTGTCATGTGGTCTTTAATTTTCTCAGACAACTGCTTTAGTTCTTCAGAAGCTCCACCAAGAGTATAAAATTCTGCCCTTTCATGTCCATTTGCATGGTATTAGCTACCAGACAGCAAAAAATATGAAAATACCCCATTGTGGATACCCTCTCCACTCTAATGCTTTGCAGAATGTTAATAGTGAGACATAAAAGTTTTTTTACAAACCTGAAATGTAGGGCAAATTTGCCAAAAAAACCTCAAGAATCTTTGTAATTAAACGGGACCTTGATTTGAGCAGACTGCCCATTTTATGGTTTTGAACAGAAACCTAGTGAAGCAGGATGGTTTTGCATTGTTCCAACATGAAATTAAAGAAAACTGGCTTGTAGGAGCCCAGAACTCAAGGCAGACAAGTACACATGACTCAAAATTTAAAACAGATTGGCATGAACCCCTGCAAACCGAACTGGCCAATCATCACATTGTATGCATTAATTCCGTTTAAAAGCATCTCTCAATCAAGTTCTTTGGTACGTGATTCCATCAGGCACACCACTGGGCTCCTCACAAAGGAAATCAGTAATCATTAATGTAAATGAATACAGCATACTTTAATCAAATGTCCGTGTCTGCTTTCATCTAACTTGCTGAGATAGACTTGAAATGAAAACACAATTGCCTTTGTACCCAGTTCTCTATGGAAATAAGTAGAATGGTTGTTCCAGAGAGAGAAATCTTATATTCTAAAATTGAAGAGAGCATAGGCTTAGCACACTGGGAAGAAAAATCTAGTGGATGATCTTAGTCCAATTCTTTATGCTGCTAGGACTGAGCCTGTGCCATCCACCCAGCATGTGCATACCTCTGAGCAACAAGAAATCAGTTTCCCCATCTCATTGCTGTAACTGATGAGATGTGAAATGAGTTTCCATGAGGGATGAGCACCCCTAAGGCAGTAACTAGAATTTGTCACAGTATATAAACCTTCTGCACAAATATTGTTCTGTGCAAGACAGCTGAAGACATTTAAGGAAAACGAAAAGTATTGAGGCCCATTCTTGCACCTTTTACCCACCTCTTGACTTGTCATGCAAAGGCCTTTTGCCTTTTTCTCTGTGTATCAGAATGCTAACAGATACTCTTTTCTCTTTCCTCCTATTCTAACAATTTTAGAGCCCCTCTGCCTAAATTTCAGGATGGACAATGAATGGCTTAGGTTCTGAGAGGTAGCAGAGAAGGGTCCAAGCCATAAGGTTCAGAGTATTATTAGCAGTGGTGTTTTTTATTTTGTGCTGCACCCGAGTAGCTGCTAGGCCACTCAGAATACATAGACCAAGACTGAATCTTATCACAAGCTGGAAAAAAACAGATTTCACCAGACACAACATAGCGGGAGTGGGTGGGTGGATGCATAACAAAACAAAACAATACGGAAGAGCATGGGAGAGAGCAGATGAAAATCACAGCACTAAGGTAATGTGGTCACTGATGTTTGGAATGCTGCAATAAAGGAATGTTAGGTTTTTTTTAATAACCAATAAAATGTCACCTAGTTGACTGCTTTCTCACTGCTTTTGCAGACGTGAGCCTTAAGGAGGCAATGGAGTGAATAAAGGGTAGTGGTCTCCTCTGTCTGCTCAGGAAGGGATTTCCTTACACAAGTGGTAGTGTGGAATGTGGGAAATCATGGGAGAATTGGACAAGGAAGTAGGTGGGTAGGTGGGGCAATGCCGTAAGAGACAAGAAGGGATCCCTGAGAAGGGATTCATTCAGAAAGGAGTTGATGTGGTCAGATCAATGGGCAAGGAATGTGATCTGTTTGTTTGGGGATGGAGTTTGTATGAACTAAATGGGCAGTGTGTGTGTGGGTGAGAGAGAGAGAGACTTCAGGAGGTAAGTTGCAGTGATCAAGATGAGAGAATGAGAGCTTTACAGAATTTATATATGGGCAGAATAGAAATGCAAGGAAGCAGCAAGATGAGTAGAGGATTACTCCCAGGTTACAAGACTGAGTGACAGTGAGGATAATGTTGTATTCCTCAGAGATAGAGAATGGGTGGGGAGAGGAAATAAGACTTCAGTTTTAACCTTATTGAAGTTTAAATTGATGGTGGTGACATCAGTGAGACAGACTACAATGCAGGTTTAGGTAGAGTGAGAACAGTCTGGAGTGAAGAAGATTTGTAAGTGCTTCTTTGAGTCCCTGTGGGTATTCTTTGTTGGGTGCACATGTACTCTATGTGCTCGGGACCAGAAGTTCTTCAGTAGAAGTGTCCATTGGGCTGCACCCTGCATCTCCTCATGCTCCCAGCTAAGGGCATAAAGGGCGGCGCCACCTGATCACCTCTCCACCTGATCACTTTCTACCGCCTTAGGTCTGAGGTGGAAGTCTCCTTTGTCTACTCTTTCCAGCATTCCCGCTTGATCTTCAAACCTTCAAAAATTATAAATATTTTTTATATTTGGATAGTTCAGTTAGTTGAGGGAGACTCCCCAGTCCCTGCATTAAATCCTTCACCAGCTGGGGTGCCTACTATGCCCAAAGTTCCAGGCTTCAAACCTTGTCTTTCCTGCCTCCAGGTCTTCGTGGTGAGTTGCCTATGCTGCCTCAGGGAACGCACATTCCCTCAAGGTGCAATATTTGTCACACTTTTCCCCCATGTACCAGGCAGTCTTGAGAATTCAGACTCTGGAGACACCTTGTGGAGCTATCTGGGCCTTCCACCCCACATCTAGCTGACCTGAGCCACTGGCTGGCACCCCTCCAGCTCCAGCATCCACTGGTTCATAGTCCTCCAGTCCCAAGGACTCTGTGAAATGAAGGCACGATGCAGGAAAGGGAAAACACCTTCACAAGAAGAGGGATAAAACAACCAAAAAAACCCTCCAAAAAGAGGTCTACCTCTCCCCTTCCTCTGGCACCATCTAAGAATTCACATCCCAGATCAGGGTGCATCTGGAGCTCACAGAGAGAGGCCAGTACCAATGGTACCAGGATCTATTAATGCCTAGAAATCACACTCTGAGAGGTCAGGTTCAATTCTGGCACTGTGGAGGGACAGAAGGGACCATTCTCCCTCTACATTGTCAATACCAATCCAGTGAAAGTCCACCACTTCTACGTTGGCACCACTGAATCTGGTCAAACTCAAGACATCTGCCAGCTCTCCTCTGGTCAGTATTTGATACACTCTTCTTGAGGGTCCACAATATATATGAATCCGGAATCTCTGATCCTCTTGATTTAGTTCTGCTGAGAGATGTCCCAACTCTGTCAACTAGGTATTCCTGGTCCAAGATCCAGCCGTCCGGTGGAGGCCCCAGCATCATCAGCACACCACTCACCAACTCCTGTCTCTGATCAGTTGGAGTCAGGTCATGTGGTACCATTGACCCCTGCCAACTCCTATTTGTGAGACAAAAATGATCTGGTACCGGCAATCTGGCAAAGAACCATCAGCCCCGTCAGAGCTTCCAGAGTTATCTTGGATGTTGTTGTGACTTCGCAAAGCTGCACTACTGGCCAAGGAACCAATGGGTCCCACTTCCCTATTCCTGTGGGGCCCACTTCCCTATTCCTATGACTTCAGTCATTGGTCATATGAGGGCTTCTGAAATCCATACTTTGGGGCATCAGAGTCTGAGGTCCCTGCACATCACCTCTAGCAATGGTCTTCCAGAGACGAGTCAGAGTCCTCACAGGAGCCTTTGATTGAGGAGACAGTACAGCCGGTCCAGCATGGCAGACATGCAGCACCACACTCCTCCTTCCTTCAGCCCTAGCCACCTACCAAGAAGGCATTTTGATGAGAGATCCAAGAGCCACCAATCAGTCTCCGTAACACCTGTTACCTTTCCCCCATTTGGTGGCTGCCTAGCCCATTTTCTTCCAAAGTACTACTTTATCAAGTTGGACACATGGGTCTTGGACATCATATTGACTAGCTACACGCTAGAGTCTCTGTGTCCAAAGCCCCAGTCCCCATCTGTTTTCAGGGACCTCTCTCAAAAGAGGATTCTCAAACAAGGGGCAGACTCCCTTTTCCAGCTGGGGTCAATACAGCCTGTTCCCCCCTCATCACAGGAGGAAGGAAGGGCTTTGACACCAGATATTTCCTTACCCCCATCCTGCACCTCAGACAGCTGAATGTCTTCAATCAACAGTCAAAGCTCAGGATGACCACTTCAGACTCGATAAGCCCCTCCCTGAATGAAGGCAATTGGTGTGTGGTCTTGGATTTGAAAGACATGTATTTTCTCAATTAGATATTTACATAGTTCACAGGAGGTTCCTGTGGGTGTAGAGCACTTCCAGGATAGTGCCTCTCGATGGCCCTGAGGGTTTTTACTACAGTACTCGCCGTGATGGCTGCATGACTTCGCAGGCAAAGCAACCCAATATTTCCCTATCTGGATGGTTGGCTTCCCATGGGTCAATCATATCAAGCAGCAAACACCTCCTCACTTGAACTCTTTCATGCTCTAGGGCTGCAAGTAAGTGCAGAAAAGTCTACATTAACCCTCATACAAGTTACTGAATTTACTGGAGCAAATTTCTACTCAGGCAGGGCAAGAGCTTGCTTACCTCAAGATTGGTTCCTTGCAATGAGGGATCTCATCACCCAGTTTCATCTGAGTCCTCAGACAACAGCCTGGTCCTGCCTGGCCCTGCATCCACCTCCCCATTCACAAGGCTACATTTACAGTGCTTTCAGATCTGGCTTAGGATGGTCTATGCTCCAAGCAGAGACTCTTTGAACAAAAAGGTCTCTCTTCCCCCGAACATGCTTTTGTTGTCACTCACCTGGTGGAAAGGAAAAAGTGGGAGGGGGGAATCCCCTGAAAGACTCTGATTCTGGTTGCCTTCCATGCTGGGACAGAGAGCACAACTAGACAATCATCAGCTCAGTATTCCTGATCTCTGCTTCAGGCAGTTCATGAGGCATGTGAGGCATTCCTCCTCATTATTTGGTCTACACACGTCCAAGTCAGATCAGACATAACTGCTGTGTACCACAGAGGTCTGCCCCACTCTGCAGATAAGTGGTCTAGTTGTGAAACTGGTGCATCTGGGATCAGATTACCCTTTTGGCAGTACACATTCCACCCATCAGTAGTGCAGTACATCTTCCATCTCTGAGATACCCCATCCTGAGACATCTTTGCAAACCAGCCAGAACAAAAAGCGCCCAACATATTGTTCCCAAGCTTCAGCATCAGAAGGGCCACCTCCTTGGTGCAATGGTCAGACCTGCTGAGGTACACCTTCCCTTCCATACGCTTGCTACCTCTCATCCTTGGGAAGATCAAGTTCGATGAGGCAGCAGTGATCCTGATAGCTCTCTAGGGCAGAGACAATTCTGGTTCACCACCTTCCTACAGTTGGCCTCTCCCTCAGGCATTCCCCTTCAGCCGTTCACGCACCTACTGTCTCAGAATAGAACACAGACTGTTGCAGGGCCATCCGCCTCAGTACAGCTTCCGTCCATCTGGCAGCATGTTTTTTGGATGGACAGTGAGCATCCTTAACAGTAGCAAAAGACCCTCTACAAGGAAGTGTTGTGCCACCAAGTGCAAGCGGTTCTCCCTGTGGTGTCAGCAGTATGACTTGTCTCCTGAGAAATCAGGAATCCCTCTAATTCTGGAATATCTTCTCTCATTAAAGATATTGGGCCTGTCTGTCCATTCCCTAAGCGTACATTTGATAGCTATTGATGTCTTCCATCATCTGGTGGAGAACTGCTCTGTGTTCACCCATCCCACTTCTGTGAAGTGCCTGAAAGGTGTCAGAAGCCATTCCTTCCTGTATCTAAACGTCTCCCTGTTAGGGAATATTGTTTTTTCCCCCATTCTTATGAGCCCACCACTTGAACGCTTAGGATATGTCTACACAGCTTGCAGCAGCCAATCTCCCAGAGTTGTCAGGTTTGGGCTTGTGGGGCTCACACTACCATGCTAAAAAATAGTCGTGTAGGTGAGCCTGACACGACTCTGACACCTAGGGAGCGAGGTGAGCCTGCTTTGGCTCTTGCATTTCTCACTGCTCCCCCTGTGGGCCCACCTCCTGCCCGCTGCTCATGCTTCTCTGTTGCTTTCCCCACCCGACTCTCAGGCCTCTCCACTCTCTTTCCCCCTCAGCCCCTCCCACCCACTGCTCACTCTGCTCTGCCGCTTCCCCCATGCTGCCCCCCACCTGCTCTTTGCCTTCTCAGAGGGCAAAGAGGGCACAGAGAAGTGCAGTTGGTGGACAGAGGGCCCACTGGGGAAGGGGGTGGAGAGCCACATGGGCAGCAGGTGAAGAGGCATGAGAGCCGCATGGGTGGGAGGGGGGAGTGATCAGGGGTGGTGGCCATGCAGGGGCAGGTTTTGAGGCAGAGCAGGGGTCTGAGCCTTGGTCCGGTGGCACACCCCCCTTCTAGGGAGCTTCAGGTGCTCAGGCACAGCCTCCCCAAATGTGGGAGTCATGCGCTGTCCAGGCTTAACTATGAGATGTTAGCAGGATATTGGATATGGCTATATTTATGTTTATCCTCAGAGGACATTCATAGATTTTAAGTCCAAAAGAGATCACTATGGTCCTCTAGTCTGATCTCTTTATAGCACAGGCCATAGAATTTCACCCAACGATTCCAACAGTGGAAGGAATTGTTCTTCCCTACTACCTTATCTACACTAAGAAATCCATAATAAAAACTCACCTCCACTATACTTTCACCAGTAGTAACAAAGGTAGAAACTGTAGTGCAAGTAGGGCTCGAGTGCTGGATTACACACTGAAATAAATGCCTGAGTTCTGTTTAAACTACAGCTTCTACTGCTTCTATTATTGGTGGCAAATGACTGCTATGAATTGCTTCCGTAGATTCATAAAGCTTAAATATAGAAGGGACCATTATATTGTCTAGTCTGGCCTTCTGTATATCAGAGACCTTTAAATTCCACCCATTTCCCCCTATACCTAACCCAATAACCCATGTCTGGCTAAAAAAGTTTCCAGAAAGGCATCCAGTCTTGATTTGAAGCCATCAAGAGATGGAAATCCACCCTTGGTAGTCAATCCTTCCCTTGGTCATTTGTTTCAATGTAATTATCCTCACTTTAAAAAAAATGTGTCTGATTTTTAATGGGAATTTGCCTTCAGCTTCCAGCCATTAGTTCTTGTTTATGCATTTCTCTGCTAGATTAAAGAGCACTTTAGTACCCGAATTTTCTCCTTTCGAAGATATTTATACATTGTAAGCATGTAACCTCTCAATCTTTTTCATAAACTAAACAAATTAAATTCTTTAGTTCTGTCACTGCAAGGCATTTTCTCCCACCTTCGAAGCATTTTTTTCTGCATCCTTTCCAGTTTTTCAATGTCTTTAAAAAAATGCAGCCATCAGGAATGTATGCACTGTTCCAATATTGGTCTAAGCAATACCCTATAGAGAGACATAATTACCTCCCTACCTCTACTCATTACTCCCTGTTTATATATCAAAGGATCACATTAGCCCTTTTGCCACAGCACCGCAGGAGCTCTTGCTTATCCACTATGACCCCTAAATCCTTTTCCAGCTGGTGAGCTTTTGGCCTATTCAGAAGTCATTGCCTCAGAAGCTACTGCTTAGACAGGTGATCTTTTTTTCCCTTCTAAATGACTTCTTTCTCCTGCTTCTCATTAATTTTCTGTTTTTCTTCAACTATTTTCAATGTATCCTAATTCCACATACGCTCAATGAGCAAGATCCTTTGGCAGGGTAGAACAGGCAAACATTCTTTTTTTTTCCACCCTGAGAAAAACTCTGCAGTTGCCAGAGAGTCACCTGACCTTGAAATCTTTGAGCCATTTGACTACATCTACAAAGCAAAAATAAATAAATAAATTGTTTAGCATATTACTGTGCTGCTACATAGCCATTTGTATGAAAAAGATTACAAGGCTGTAATAACCTCTTTTATATCACCAATAAACACAAAATCCAGCTCAGTGGTTAAGTTTTCTATCTGATTCTGTTTTATTAGTGTAATGGTTTTATGGCCATGATTAATTCAGTGTTTTTATGTGATGAATCGGGCATAGCTGTAGTTACACATGCTCTGTGAGAAAATAATCTGAAAAGCTGAGCTGTCTTGCTTTGCTTAGTAGAGACCAATATTGACATGAAAACCATGAATTTATTACTTTTTTCACCAGTCTAAAACCAAACACTTTTGGACTATTCTACTCCTTTTTTATATCCTTAAGTTCATGACACTGAAAATACTACTGATGTCACAAAAACAAGAAGCAGATGGTATCATGGAGTTACCTTCCTTGAACTATTCTAATTAATTCAATAGTGCCTCACCTTTAAAGAAGTGACCAGCTAAACCTTAAAAAGCTGCTTTATTTCCAGAGCAAAGGGTTTTCTTTCAACATCTGTGGTCACTAGAATTGGCCTTACTACTTTATTCTTTTCAGTTTTCCTGTGTTTACCTGAACCTAAGACTATTTGATGGAAGCTATACTGAAAGCTTGAAACGTCAGCTCTGTGATCAGCTAGTAAAGCAGCCCAATTTCCATTTTGTTCAAACACTGCTTTCCTGTCTTGTCTGGAAAAGTGTCTGCCAATTCATTTTTCTCCTCTTATCAGCAAAGCGCATATACTGTGCTCATGTTTCTTAATACAAAACAGAGGGAAAATCCCCAAGCTGCCAGGAGGTCTGTTAGCTTAAATAGTGCCCAGATCTCTGGTCTCATCCCACTGCATGCATTTCCATTTGCTCTAAAATTAAAAAGTAAATCTACCTAGCTGTGATCTTGCAAGTGTCAATCACTTGAAATTGTCGGGTTTTGATGAAAGGCTTCTTTAAATAGAGAATTTTTATCGTGGGTTAAGCATCAGCAGCTGTATTTGATTTTAAAAGTGTGTTTCAAAAAGTATCTTTGAAGCTGCAGTCCATTTTCAGCTCTGAAATAATCTCTACACGCCTATTGGGTTCCATGCGTGAATGTTTCAAATGGCAACATGACCAAGTAAACTTCCTTTATGATGTATTGTTTACAGAGAGGCAGTTGGTATATGAAAGCAGTTTAAACCCAGCAAATGGGGTAGAAGTAAGGTAGAAGGGAGGTGGGGGAAGACGGAAATGGAAAAAGAAAAGTCAGGCAGAGGAACGTGTGAATTCCTGAAAAGAGGGAGGGAGAACAGAGAGGAGCATGAGAGGCAGTATGACCGCGCAGGAAGTGAGGAAGCAGACATTCAGAGCTGGCAACCAGTTGTCAAACAGAAAATAATGTCCTGAGTTCAACTTTTAGAATTGAGTCTGTTGGCATCATTAGTGTCCATGGGTTCTGAAGTGTTTTTCCCTGCCTTGCTTCTGCTCCTCGCAGTCCCTGCTGCTCTTGGATGCTTGATCCACTCTGGAAGCTTCTGCTCTAACTGCATGACCCCACAGAAGTGGGGAGAGAGGTCGAGCTACTTGAGGCGGTACCATCTAACGAAACACATTGGGCTGTCTATGGGAGGTTCTGTATGCTTCTGCATCCAGAGGAAGAGATACACTCGCTCTCAAGTCATTGGAAGCATTCTGACAACTTCTGTCTTTCTAGGTGCTGAAATTCATCCCTGAGTCAGGCCATCCCAGGAGGAAGGGCAGAACCAAGAACAACATGGCCCTAGTGGATATTCAACTGGAGCATCATGAGCGCTGTGATTGTGTCTGCAGTTCAAGACCACCCCGATAAAAATAGAACAAAGCACACTATTTGTAGCTCAAAAGACCTTTTATTTTAAGCAGGAGCCATCAGAGAACATTCTTCCACTGATAAGCAAACTTTGCTAGTAGCCTGCATTGCGATGAGCAAAAATGAATGCTGTGTTTCAGCATAGCTATATTGATTAGTGCCATGGCAGCTAAAAAGGTATATCATAGATTTGTTTATTAGCAGCCAAGAATATAGAATTAAGTTTAGCAATATATTGGGATGGCTGAGACTTTCAAAGTTGACTATGGGACTTAACCACACAGTTCCCTCTGAAATATAATCAAAGCTGTGTAGCTAAATCCCCTTGCTGGTCATGGAAAGTTTCACTGAGATATTTGCGCTAACCTTGTATATCTGTCTCTCTCTCAATCTGGCACATCCACGTCCAAATTCTGCCCTCATTCATACCTGCTCAACTCCATTGAAGTCAGTAAGGTTACATGAATCTAAATGAGGACTGAATTCAATCCAATATTCATACATAATGGTTAATCCAGTTTAATCCAGCTCCTAGGTGGCACATCCCCTTTTTCCTTTGAAACACACACACATGGCAAATAGAAAACATGAAATAAATCTAGTGTGAAGTCAAATTGTCCAATCTGTATTCAGACAACACACTGAAATCAACTGGTGCTTTGCACAAGGATATGAACCTGAGTGCCACCATTTTCCATTGAAAGCTTGTCACCTAGTAAAAGTTGTGTATAATTTCTTGGGATCGGGCCCTTGGACATTATCATCTAAACTGTGTTTCTAGGTAGACAGTCAAACCAGAACTGCTTAATTGCTGAAAATACCCACTCTTCTTGCATGTATCTTCAAGTTGGAAACAAAACTTCAGTGTTCTAGCTTTTAGAGAACAGATCAAATATCACTGTTGTTTAGTTTGTATTTTTTTTAAATAAGGAATACTATAATCTTGCCAGTATATACAGTAATCTTAGTTGTTTGACTTTAGTAGTATATATTGCCATGATCAAACTCTTGGCACTGTGTATCTCTTGGACTGCATTTTGCTGAGGCATATTAATTCATTATGCCACATCTGTCTTTTGAAAAATTGTCAGCATTCATTAATTTTCGCAAAAAGAATTATTCACCTCTTGATAAAATAAGCACCTTAAAAGCTATAGCATAGCTTCCTATGCCTGTTAAAATATGAACAGGCTCTGACTAAAAAAGGGGAAAAAATGCTGTCCCAACTAACTTTAAATACTCTGAGATATTGCACTGAAAGTTGTCCAGTGTAAATGTATACTAGGTATAAATCTGGAAGACAACTGAACTTTTGATTGTGAATGTAATAGAGGAAATGGGGTGGAACATTTAATGGCCATGGATCTCTATTTAATAGTATACTAAAGCTGCATTTGTTCTGTTTCATGTGTGTTGCCTCTGTGTTCCTGTCTGTCAGAAAGAGAGAAGTAGTTTTACAATAGTATTTCCTATATTAGCTGAAATTGGCACATGCAATCACATAGTATTGAGAACTTTTAAAATTATTGGGTTTTAGTAATAAAATCAGAGCTGTAGTTTAAAAAAATGCCCTTGATGCTCTGAATTAATTCCTTCATCAAGTAAACTCCATTACCTGAACTTTGTTTTTATAACTTTATCAACTCTTTCCAGAAATGTACCCTCTAAATATTGTGAGTATTACTTTCTCTATTCTAGTTGAACATTTGAGATGTTTTTGTTTGGATATTTTAAAAATATATGTACATTCATTTTTCCTCTCTAGCTCCTAAAAGTCTATTTTAAAAGGCGCTTGAAGAGTGAAACGCGAAGTGATTCATCATTTTTCAAAGCAATTCACTTTAAAGAACAGCATTGAAACCAAAGATTGCCAGATGTGTTAGTTGTGTCAGGGTTGTTCAAAGGCAATTTCATTCTTTTTCTGACTCTAGCTTAATAAGAAGAGTGGCCAATCTTACTTATTTTGGAAAAATCTGCATTTGACACCAGTACTACCACTCTCCTTACTAGGCATTCCTGACTGACCTGTGGCAGGAATAGGCCTGGTCTTCAATTTGTGGATTTGTTTTATGAGCACATGGTGTCATGTTACTTTTTGCTTTGTCTTATTCATTGAATCCCAACCCTTTGGGGCAGCTCTGCCAGTTTATCTGACTAAGTTCTCAGCTGTGCCAACCAGAGGCTGCAGAATTCAATTAAGTGCAGGCAATAATGGTACACCAGGGCTCAGCACAGAAGCTTCTCATTTGAGTAAGAAGGAATCTTGTGTGAGATGTCAGTGGGACAGCTCACGAGTTTAAAGTTAGGCATTTGTTTAAGTGTTTTGCTGAACTGGGGCTTAAGTGGAGGAAAAAAAAACACCTCCTATTACACTTAGCACTGATTGGGAACCAGTGATCAAATGGCTACCAGTTGTCATTGTTTGCTATGAAGATGATGGTTTCCATGCCACAGGCCAGTGCAGAATAAATAGGATTCAAATTTGTGCTTTGTGTTGAAGCGGTAAGCGTAGCGTGACTGAACAAAACAAAGCTTCTAATAAACCATGATCCAAGCTGCAATAACCCATGATAGAGTCAAGCAGCAGAAACACCCTAGCTTTTTATTTATTGCCAGAAAATGCAAAGAAGCATGTTTCTCTCTCCCTTATTTTTTCGTTCATTGTACTTTATAATAGTGTCTACATTTGTAATAGCTTCTACAGTGTTTATGTATTATTTTTAACTTAAGAATCACCTCTTCAAAAAAGAAAACAGCTAGAATTTTTTTTATTTTTTTGGTTCAAGGAATTTGAAACCCAAAATAGAAATATAATTTTCAGAGGAACCATCAATAGAGCCATAATTTCAAGCAACTCACTACTTTTTTATTTTATGTAAGCTTCTAGGATAGAACGTACTTTCTCAAGTGCGATTTATATATATATTTTGTTATCAGTTAAATGCAGCTTTTATAGAAAGCCTTTTCTACCGCATTCAATATATAATATTTTTCTTTTTTTTCTTGATGAAAAATAAATACTGCTTTTGAAAGAAGCAATTCTGAGTGATTTTTGGGAGCATCATTAGAAGGTGCACAGATTAACTTGAGGTCACTAACACAAGATATTTTTGACTGTTTGGAGTGGTTCCCATGGGGAGCTTCAGGGGTACTTGGGCCATGAGGGAAAGTGTGACATGCTCTGTTGGAATGATCCAGCACATTCTCCTCACTGCAGTGGGCCAGCAGAGCCATGGGCCCACTGTCTCCCAAATAGTTCCCTGACCCTCTTTGGGTTGATTGGAGCCCCTGGGGGTCCTAGAAGTGAGCATGCTCTGGAGGCCATAGCTATGCGTGATTTGTGCCTGGGGAGGCCAAAGAGGGAAAGCTCATTAAAACTTTGCTCCCCGCTTAGGGTTGCCCACTTTCTAATCGCCCAAAACTGACCGTCCCTTCTCTGAGGCCCCACCCCTGCTCACTCCATCCCCGCTCCCTCCATCCTCACTCTCCCCCCCCTCACTCACTTTCAGCGGGCTGGGTAAGGGGGTTAGGGTACAGGAGGGGGTGAGGGCTCTAGCTGGTGGTGTGGGCTCCAGGGTGGTGGCCAGAAATGAGAGGTTCTGGGTGCGGGAAGAGGCTCCAGGCTGAGGCAGGGGGTTGGGGTGTGGGATCTGGAGGGGAGTTTGGGTGTGGGAGGGGGCTCGGGCTGGGTCAGGAAGTTGGGGTGTGGTCAGGGATGAGGGTTGTGGGTTCTGAGAGGGAGTTAGGGTGTGGGAGGGGGTGAGGGTTCCAGCTGGTGGTACGGACTCCAGGATGGGGCCAGAAATGAGGGGTTCAGGGTCCAGGAGGGGGCTCAGGGCTTGGCCAAGGGGTTGGGGTGCAGGAGGTTGTGCAGGGGTAAGGGGTGTGGACTCTGGGAGGGAGTTTGGGTCCAGGAGGGGTTTGGGGTGCAAGCTCCCAGAGGCGCTTACCTCAGGTGGCTGTTGGAAGCGGCCATGTCTGGCTCCTAGGCAGAGGTACCAGGAGACTTCTCACACTGCCCGTGTCTGCAGGTGCCGCTCCTGCAGCTCCCATTGGCTGCAGTTCTCAACCAAAGGTTGCTGCGGAGCACGCGCTCAGGGTGAAAGCAGTGTGTGGAGCCCCTGTGACCACCCCTGCACCTTAGAGCCGGACATGCCATCTGCTTCTGGGAGCCACGCAGAGCCAGGGCAGGCAGGAAGCATGCCTTAGCCCTGCTGCAGTACCAACCGGACACTTGGCAAGCCTACCCCTGCTGGGCACAAATGTACATAAGCTGCCCTTCTGTGTTTAGTTCAATGTCAAACAACCAATTTAACAATGTTCAGTTACTGAAAATTGCTACATGAACCCCAATCTTAGTAGATACTGTATACCAAATGCACCGTGGGCGAAGCACTGAGGCCTTTATTTCTTTTGTACTAAGCCCTTACTCAGGCAAACTCCAGTGTCTGAGGGCAAACGTTGAGTAAGGGCATCAGGATTTTGCCAAATTAGTTCTGCATCTTGTAACTATAGCATTACCTTATCAAGATACTGTTCACAATTCTACGATCCAATCTTGCAGCTCCTGCTCACACAAGTAGCCCTTGTTCACTTAAGTATCTCCATTGACTTCACTGGAACGAGGTGCGAGACAGAACTACCCATGTGAGCAAGGGTTGCAGAATTAAACCCTTATTTTCAGGCATCCTTGTTCAAGAAAGGAATCATGCTTCCTCTTCTTCAACACAACAATCCAAAACTAGAACCGTTTCCTAAAAGGGGGGTTATTCCTAGTCTACAGTGAACTAAAGCAATGTTAATTGGACTTAGGGAGAATATTTGTCCTTCATGAATGCATAGTGTCCCTCAGCTTGTTTGAAACTGAACAACACCTGCACAGTGTATAAGGATGGCATGAAATTGACCGTACATTGTTACATAATGGATACACTGTCTAACTTTATCAGATTGTCCTTGTACTTATGTATGTAACAATGCTTTTATAAATATTCTATACCAGGCCAAGCAGTTATATTTCTATTCAGCTGACACAATGTACAATATCTATGTTCATTTTGGGACTGATGTCCTTGTTGAAAACTAACCATTTTTTGAAAAATGTTGCATATAGCTTCATTTAGAAAGAACACGCAGTATTCTTTCAGTCAACTTAATATACATTCAAAATCCTGTGGTAAAATAGCATCATACAAATGCCCTTAATATTTTTCTTGCTCTCTTAAGGAATGCACACGTCCTCAGCTATAGTGCTGCAATGCTAACTCAACAGATGTCCAATTTGTGAGTATTCTCTTAGGGACTTCACTGCAGCAGTTAATGAAAATGCAAAAATTAGTATTGTGATCTCTTAGTCTAGGAAATATAACTTTGTTTATTGACAATCCGGATCAAATATGCTAGGATACAGAACATTTATAATTTATCTGGTTATTGACATTCCTTCAAAATCTGCCTTAAGTGTTTAAAATGCAAATTAGAGCCTGTATTTTCTTGCAAAGACTTCTCTGGCAAATGGAAATTCCAAAACAGCTAATATTTGGCCATGAATAGTAGAAAAGGAACGGTTAGACTATGAAGACAAATTAACTTTGAGAACCACAGAAATTCAGAGTTTTTCTGAAATATTGTAGCTGGCAGATATGCTGTTGGAAATGGAGTTTTAGGAAAACACCTTATTTATAGACATAGTGCTCAAATAAAGTTACTGCAGTGCAGATATAATTTAACTAATTACATAGCAAAAGCCTATTGTACTAGGTATTCCAAATTCTAAGCCAAAGAAGCCTTTACTGTTCAGTAGAAAGAATTTGAGTTTCAAGATTATTATACAAAGAACTGAATACTTAAAAATAATTAGTCTGGTGAAATGGGATATCTTGGCAAAATGAAAGTTATCTCATGTATATAGAAATAGTATTCTTCCTGCAAGGGTGAAGTACTGGTATGTAACACACATCAGTGGTGTAAGCACTTTAAAAAAAAATTGGAAAAAATATATTCACAAAGCTGCATGTGTCAAGGTTCCTTCCCCACTCTGAACTTTAGGGTACAGATGTGGGGACCTGCATGGACCTTCTAAGCTTAATTACCAGCTTAGATCTGGTTTCACTGCCACCACTCACAAGTACTACTTTTCTTCCCTAGGTGGTCTTGAGAGACTTCACCAATTTCCTGGTGAACACAGATCCAAACCCTTGAATCTTAAAACAGGAGAAATTAACCATCCTCCCTCCTTTCTCCTACCAACTCCTGGTGGATCCAGATCAATCTCCTTGGATCTAAAAACAAGGAAAAAATCAATCAAGTATTTAAAAAGAAGACTTTTAATTAAAGAAAAGAAAGGTAAAAGAAAACCCTCTGGGAGAGATTAGCATACCAGCTACTCTCACAACAGATTCAAAACACAGAGGATGTTCCCCTGGGCAAAAATCTTAATACACACAAGAATACCCAAATTTGATAATTCCCTTAATGGTACCAAGACAAGTTACAAAGAAATTAAACATAAACCTATTTATCCCTTTCTCAAACTTACTACTCTGATAAGAAGCTGGTTCCTTGATCTTTTTCACTCTGGCTGAAACTGAGACTCTAAACAAAGGAAAACTTCCCTCCTTCCTTTTGAAACATCTTGTTCCCCCATTGGTTCCTCTGGTCAGGTGTCAGCTAGGCTAGGTGAACTTCTTAACCCTTTACAGGTAAAAGAGGCATTAACCCTTAACTATCTGTTTATGACAGCATGTCTGCTAATAGAGAAGTTACAGAGCAAATATTAGCAATTCAGAACATCAAGCAGCCACTCCTTGAAGGATATATCTTCTAAAAACTATGAATTTGAGATGGCCGGTTGTGAAGGGTATAATCCAGCTGCCATGTTTTCCATGGCAAATGTGTCCGTTTTTCTCTGAAAAATATGTCAAATACAGAATTTTGTTTGATATCCAGGCTTTGAGTATTTACTGGTTCTTTATTACTGCTCTTCACTTTGTGTTTCAATACTGAGAAACAGTTGACATGATGTATAGGAGAAGGAACAGAGTTTGCTTTGTTGAACTGAACCATAGAAATCAGAAATAGAGAAAGCTCTGACATGGGCTATATTTTGCTCCCACTGAGGTCAATAGGTGTTTTGTCATTGGCTTCAATGGGGCAAGATCAGGCCGTAGGTCACTGAGACTGCTATTGTCAGATTTTTCCGGAGTTCAAAGTTCTAAAGCCCTCCCATAGCACACCCAATGTTACGCAAATTCAAGGAGCAGTGATGGGAGTTGGCGTGAACATGGGGTAGTTATGTGGATATCCAGGGACTAAACTTTTTGAAAGGATGATTTTTTTCCTCCTACCTGCGTGGTAGGTGCCTGATCCACTAACGTAATGGAAACTGCTTGGCAACATTAGTATTGACATTAGTCTCCTGGGCCCAGCTCCACAAAGGTATTTAGGCACTGAACTTCCAGTAGTTATTAATATTTTCAGCTAAGAAAGGCTTTCAAAAAACCTCTTACAGTGCTTCTCAGCTTTTAGAAAGTGGTTCTCATGCTAAATCCTGGGAAAGCAGATTCTGTAAAAGTCAGAGTCTAAAATATGGCACAGTATGGAACACTGAGAGTATTCCCTAAAATATAGCTTAGATCTCTGAGTGTACCTAATAACAAAGAGAGCTAATCTAAGGCATTTGATTGTAATATACAGATGACATTCATGGTAACCTTTACTTATAACCACCAAGACTCAGATTCTGCCACTAATTTCTTTCAAAAGGTCAAACACAAATTCACATTCCCTCAGGAAACATATGCTAGCAATAGTTCAGAAGTCGTAATTTCAGTATTCATTAAAATACACGTAAGCAAAATACTGTACTTTACTCAATTAAACTACATCTGAATACAAATTAAACTTATGGTCATTACATCAAGATAAAACATGTAGGTTTACATGAAGACTGTTTGTTATTAAATCTAAATGAAGACCCCTGGGTCCAAATTAAAGCACATACACAAAAAGGTAAGCAAATTAGCTTTATTCAGATATGCATCTAGCACATATCTAAAATCTTTGGACCTGACAACCCGGACTAAGTCATCAAGGTTATTAATTGAAATAGTCCTCAGTAAATCTTTCCACATAAAACTAATTCAAGGCACAACTGAATATTAGTTCCTGTGTTGTGCTCTCACTATCCTATTGTACTGGGCTCGTTCCCGTGGGAAGTACACCTTTTATTTTATCTGCAGACGTAGGTACATTTGTCCATCAGACATGTTAACACTGCATGTAACAGAAGCTTTTATCAAGGATTAAAACTGCTGTTCTTCCCTTTGCCTGTCAAACTATAGATGTTGAGAATGCAGCCCAGAGAGCAGTGACTAAGTATAAGGAGGTTAACCTGGATGTGTGAATTATTTTGGCATATGTTTTCTAATGTTTCGGGCACACAACAGTTTGCTTTCAACTTTTGAAACATTTTGTTGTCTTTTTACATAGGAACAACAAGGAGTCCGGTGGCACCTTAAAGACTAACAGATTTATTTGGGCATAAGCTTTTGTGGGTAAAAAAACCCTTCTTCAGCTGCATGGAGTGAAAATTACAGATACAGGCATAAATATATATTGGCACATGAAGAGTACCAATACATTAATGTGCCAATATATATTTATGCCTTTATCTGTAATTTTCACTCCATGCAGCTGAAGAAGTGTTTTTTTAACCCACGAAAGCTTATGCCCAAATAAATCTGTTAGTCTTTAAGGTGCCACTGGACTCCTCACTGTTTTTGTGGATACAGACTAACATGGCTACCCCTCTGATACTTTTTACATAGGGCCATTTCAGCTGCTCATTAACACATGCAAGCTGGCAAAATGAAAATCAACTTATAACTTGCACTTGTGATGAATTGGCTAAGCAGAAAACTGCTATTCTCATCAACCCACTGACCTGTGACCCTGTAGGTTACTTATACAAGTCACACTCCTGCCCTGACCAATAGTAGGGGGAAGTGGCCATCCACCAGACGAGGAGGATGCACAACAGGGCATCGCTCTGCAACTGTGGTCCTGTTTCTGATCATTCATTGCCTCACATCTCCAGGAAGCACTCTTCTGGTCAGCCTCCACTGGCTCCTTTGACTCCTCTGAAGAGCAGTGGGCATTGTCCTATCCAGGGTTCTCTGCTCAGGGTCCCCCACTAATTCTTAGGCTTTAAATCCAGAAGGGACCATCATGAGCATCTAGTCAGACCTGTATATCACAGGCCACAGAACCTCATCTACCACTCCTGCATTAGGCCCATAACGCGCTGGCTGAGTTACTGAAGGTCTCATTTCTTGATTTAATGACTTCAAGGTACAGAGAATCCACCATTTACTCTAGTTGAAACTAGCAAGAGACCCGTACCCCACACTGCAGAGGATGGACACAAAACCCAGGGTGTCTGCCAATCTGATCTGGGGGGAAAATTCCTTCCTAACTCCAAATATGGCGATCAGTTAGATACCAAGTATGTGAGCGAAACTCTTCAGCCAGATCACATAGGAAAGAATTCTCTGTAGTAACTCGGAGCCCTCCTCATATAGTTTCCCATCACCCACTATTGGAGATATTTGCCCATACCCATTGTAGGCAACCCCATCATTACCATGCCCTCTGCAAATTTATCAAGCTCAGGCTTGAATCACGTTATGTTTTCTCCCCTCCCCTACACTGTTCCCCTCAGAAGTCTGTTCCAGAACTTCACTCCTCTGATGATTAGAAACCTTCACATACTTTCAAGCCTAAACTTGTTGCTGGCCAGCTTATATCCATTTGTTCTTGTGCTAACATTGGCCTTTAACTTAAATATATCCGCTCGCTCCCTGGTGTTTATCCCTCTGATGTATTTATAGAGAGCAGTCATATCTCCCCTCAGCCTTCGTTTGGTTATGCTAACAAGCCAAGCTCTTTAAGTTATGTCTTGTGAGGGAGGTTCTCCATTCCTCTTATCCTAGCACCCCTTCTCTGTTCAAATTTAGAATTTTACCTATTTACCTTTAATAAAGAAAAGTCTAGGTTGGATATTAGGAAACACTATGTCACTGAGAGGGTGGTGGAGCACTAGAATGGATTACCTAGGGAGGTGGTGGAATTTCAGCCTTAGAGGATTTTAAGGCCCAGATTGACAAAGCCCTGGTTGGGATGATTTTAGTTGGGATTGGTCCTGCTTTGAGCAGGGGTTGGAGTAGATGACCTCCTGAGGTCTCTTGCAACCCTAATCTTCTATGGTTCTAAAGCCCTGGAGTGCAGAAGGCCTGGAGTGAGAAGCCTAAACCCTATATTGGATAATTTCCCTATGTTTTACTTTGCTTTGAAATGTAACTGGGGGTATTTACCACCTTTCTGTTTCCTGCCAACCCTAGTAAAACAGCCTTTAATTTTGTCTGAATGATTACTGAGATTGACCAGGGCAAGCACCTTCAGGGCCTACCAGCTGAAACACCTTCAGCAGTTGCCTATGAGTTGTGGGACACTTGGAATGCTACTGAGTACCTAAGAAGCTTGGTGTACCACAGCCTGGAGCAGTACAAACCAGCCCTCAAACGTTGGCCAGACATTGCCACCAGCTTGTGGGGCACATGGCAGCTGGCACATTTGTAATATCTCATGCCACACTTCACATGAGATGCCTGAAGCCTTGGGTCAGCTCAATTTAGCAGTCGAACAAAAACAGATTAGACAAACCTCTCTTGATGCCTTCCAGGGGCAAACTCTCCCTGGACTGGTGGAAAGACCCAGCAAACATAGGTGGCAGGTTATATATTTTGTGGTGCCTGGGCTCCAGGAATATTCAGGGCTGGGGGCCCTGCTCCACCAATATTTGGAGCTGGGTCTCTCCCCCAGCCCTGCCTGGATCGGGCCCCAGCCCCCGCCTGCCACCCCCCCTACAAATCTCCTCCTCCCCGCTCCCCCCGCCATGTCCCTGCCTGAAAGAAAGTGGTGCATTCCTCTCCCATCTCCCATGCTTGCATGTGCTGCCAGTGTAGCACAGTCCTACACTCAACTGTTGTCTGCTGCCCCAGGGTCCTAGCACCCCCCATCCCTTATGGCAGGGCAGGCTGCCCTTACCCTGCCCTTCTACCCTAACCCTGAGCCTCTCCAGTGCCCCAAACTCCTCAGCACCAGCCCTCATCCGCCCACCCTAATCCTCTGCCCCAGCCCTGAGCCCCCTCCTGCATCATGAACCCCTCATCCTCAGCCCCAGCCAGAGCCCTCATCCCCCCCCCAATCCTCTGCCCCAGCCCTGAGCCCCCTCCTGTGTCATGAATCCCTCATCCTCAGCCAGAGCCCTCACCCCACACCCCAACCCTCTGCCCTAGCCCTGAGCCCCCTCCCACACCCAAAACCCCTATCTTCAGCCCCACAGCCCTCACCCTGCACTCCCTCCTATCCCCAGACTCCCTCCCAGATCTTGCACCTCCTCCCTCTGCACCCTGTCCCACCCTTAAAGTTTCCCCAGAGCCTGCACCCCTCACCCCTCCTGCACACTCAGTCCCTGCCCCAGCCCAGAGCCTGCACTCAGCACCCAAACTCCATCCCAGAGTCTGCACCTTGCACCCCTCCTGCACCCTAATCCCCAGCCTAGGATGTGCACCCCAGACCTCCTCCCCCCCACCCAAACTCCCTCCCAGAGCCTTAGGCAGGTGGGGGGTGGAGTTTGGGGGGGGCAGAGTTGGGGGGGCAGGTTCTGGGCACCACCAAAATTTCGACAAACCTGCCACCCATGCCAGCAAACATTTGCATTGGGGTACCATTCACACAGCTCTCACTCTGATGTTTCTTCTCATTATCAGTGCATCCCTCATAAGTTGGAGTGCACATCTCAACAACCCAGGGCCACCCAGAGGATACAGGGAGCCTGGGGCAAACCAATTTTGGGGGCCCCTTCCATAAAAAAATTGCAATACTATATTCTTGTTGGGGGTCCTGCGGGGAAAAATAAACTGTCTGCATCTTGGCACAAACCCAGTTTTGAGAAAACTTCTTTACAAGGTATCACTGGTTTTCAGAATCAGCTAGTGCTAAAAG